>NC_088305.1:25196627-25319452 GCF_032854445.1 Liolophura sinensis | reverse complement strand
GCCTTTCGTCTTTCTGACATCATTGAAAACTGATGACTGCGTCTCTTTGCATGATTCCGCCCTAATTTCGGTCTTCATATATATGCTACTTTCTTAGTTCTTAAGTGGTTTTGTGTTAAACGTCATTTTGGAAATCGGCCGTTGCGATTATTGATGTCTCTTTCAAGAGGAACTTTACGTATACGCCTATAGGCCTATATACATACTCAGTATACGTATAGAAGACTTTTTATACATATATATATATATATATATATATATATATATATATATATATATATATATATATATATATATATATATATATTAACATTCTGTACATATTTCAGCTGTAGAGCAAATTTTCGGGCCGTAAAAAGTCTTCTATACGTATACTGAAATATGTACAGAATGTTAATATATATATATATATATATATATATGAATATTAACATTCTGTACATATTTCAGCTGTGAAATTCAGCTCTGAAAAATAAAAAAAGAAATCAAATCCATATAACCTCTGGCTTCACTACGTGTCTAATTCGGCTTTGCAATGGGCAAGGTGTTGATATAGGCCTATTCGTCATGTTGGATATATAAACAGTTGCAATCAAAGAGCAACTGAGACAAAGAATTTTGATGTATAACCTTTCAGTTGATAGGCGTTTCACGACTTATAATAATCGTGAATATTTCACTTTTATGGCGGCTGCATGGAGGTCAGGTTTAATATGGCTGCATGAAGGAAACCATGCAGGCTTCCAGTTAGCTAAATAATGCTGGCCACCGTCGTATGAGTGAAATATTCTTGAGACTCCTGAATCGACTGAAGTTGCGAACTGTTCCTTGGGCATTATATTCATGACCTAAACATATAATATAGCTTAAGCCCTATTAGCCTGACTGTTTTACTAAACTGCACGGTGCAGAAAGTATTGAGTATGACATAGGCCTAAAGACCAGTATATGACAGCTGCTTATGCAGCGGCTGCGGATGTAACTTAAACCCACTTTTTTTTATACTCAGTCCTGCTTAGGTGGCATAATGGCTAGAGCGTTATCCTCGAAGTCGGGAGACCTGGGGCCAGTTTCATAAAGCGGTATACGAGTACTTGTTGCCATGAAAGTTGGGAGCTCACTTTCATGGCAAACAAAGTTGGGAGCTCACTTTGTTTAATGGGCCTGTAGATGCATTAAATAAACTGCTGTGCAACCTGATATAGGCGCCAACTTGTTAGTACAGTGTATGTGATTCAAGTGCACATGTACTGATTAGTGCTTTGCTGATTTAGGAAGTGTGAAATTAGAGTAAACAGAATTAAACTAAACAGAAATCTCGTAAGAGCCATTGCGGTCAGAAAATTGGAATAACAGATATCATTAAGGCCTTGCTAAGACTGGATTTCTTTGGACAACAGACACACCATTTTGTTATTGTTGATTTTGTCGCACATATAAGGAAAAAAAAACAGTATGAAGACTTCCTTTTCTGGAAGAGAGAAGGATGATTTATCTTCTGACTTCTGTTCATAATTGGCAAGTGCTCTTGCACCTAAGCAAGAAAACCAAAGCTAAATCAAAAGCCACCTGTTACCATTTGCTCCCAAAACCTATGGCTCTCACAGAATTTCAGCCGAAATTGAAAACTGCTCATTGCAGACGTTAACAATAACAAATGATTGTGTAGCAGAAGCACAGGTGTTACACAATTTAGAGTCACTTTCATTTTTCTTTTATTTACGATGAAGGTGCTCACCCAGTTTTGCCAACATGTACCGCGCCTACAATGTTCCTTTATTTATTTATTGATCTGATTGATGTTTTACGCCGTACTCAAGAACATTTCACTCATACGACGGCGGCCAGAATTATGGTGGGTGGAAACCGGGCAGAGCCCGGGGGGAAACCCACGACCATCCACAGGTTGCTGAAAGACCTTCCCACGTACGGCTGGTGAGGAAGCCAGCATTAGCTGGACTTGAACTCACAGCGACCGCATTGGTGCCAAATGAAGACACAATACGGATATGTGTACACCCATAATGACTCCTCGTCGTCACATGACTGAAAAATTGTTAAGCACAACGTTAAACCCAAACATACATACTTACATATATACATACATTCATCGCTGGGGCTATGAGCGAGATAGGCCTGTATACGCCACTAAATTGTCTAAATTGTTTAAACAGTCGCATACTTCTCACTGGCTATGCTCATAATATCCACAAATACATGTTTACATATATACCACGAAACTTATTGATCTGTTAGAAACCTGCGGATGGTCGTGGGTTTCCACCGGGCTCTGCCCGGTTTCCTCCCACCATAATGCTGGCCGCCGTCGTATAAGTGAAATATTTTTGAGTACGGTGTAAAACGCCAATCAAATAACTAAATAAATAACGAGACTTATTGGCGGCGTGAGGAGTTCCGCCTGCTGATATTATAAGCATACAGGTTGGCAGTGTTTCAAACTCTTACATTTTCATGAAACCATTTTCATAATAACAGTTCTATGTGCATTGGTAGAAGTAAAAATTTTATGTTTTGTTATTTGATGCTACAGTGTATGTTGCAAAGGGTGCCTCATGCAGAGGTTTTTATCAGAATCCTAATGTATCATACGGTAGGGAGTTTTACCAACTGTCTACCGCGAGAGGTCACGAGACACTCGCGAGTATTCGGCATTGTTCGCATAGTGTAGATCAAATCAGTGGAGATTTTGGCACTTGTCCAAACACGAAGAACGTGACCTCTGTGTTGACATGGTCACAACAACAACTTGACAGGTGCGCTAGTGGCGAAAATAACGGCATCGCGTAAGTAAAATGTAATTACGTCATCGAAAATATTTGTGAACTGAAGTATCTGTTTAGTGAATTACGTAGAAGATGCACTCTTATTTACGATAAGCATGGCCGTTATTTGCAAAGTAAACTGCAACTGAGAAATCACGGCGGAGATAACAACAACAACACAGCGTAAACAACTATATATGGTACAATTGTTGGATTTTGATTGTGCACACATTCATAATTTTGTCCTAAATTTTCTGATTTCTGAAAGTTTAAAATGAAATTCTGGATAAGGTGTTTATCATTCATTATACATTTTGATGAGGTCTGTGTAAAAAATAATTTTCTTGTTACTTTCGTTAGCTGATCAGGATGGTCTCCCTCCACATGCTATTTGAAAATATTTATTGTGAGCTCATTACTATCTCTCAAGAAGCATAGCACAGATCGTGTTCCAAATCCCTACATGCATGGCAATAAAACATCACATTCTTAGATAATTTGTGCATACTGGTACATATATTTATTTATAGGATCTGTCTTTTACACCATACTCAAGAATATTTCACTTATTTGAAAATCAAAATAATATAGTAAAAAATACATGTATGACAAATCAGTTTTGTGAGCACACACTGAACTGCTTGTTGTTAACTGCCATTTTGAAAATCATACAAACAGTTCGGTGCTCCTCATGGGCGATGTTATGATGAATGTCAGAAGTGAAAGTAGTGGGTTTTATCTGATATGGTCAGTAAAATACACTAAACCAACTTTTCATGTGCTCAAAATGAAAAAAAAATTGTTATTGACAAAGGATTGACAAGAACGGAAGTACTACTTGTAATATTATTTCATTTCTCAGACATGATTTTTTTCCGCTTTTTAGCGGAATTCCGCTTTTTCTTTGTTCAGTTTCGATTAATTTACCTGTTTTCCGCAGATTTTTCCAGCTTCCGGGGCCTAGGCGGCCCCTGGACCCCGGCCTTTTTGGGCTATGATAGTAAATTTCAGCTATTTTCTTGGTTCACCACAATCATGTCTGATTTCTACCCTTGCATAGTCATAATATAAAGGGATCGTCTACACGAATCATATTTTATTACTACATTTTTTTGTTTTAGAACTGTCGAAACATGGATCCTTAAAGAAGCTGACGCACTTAGGTTTAATGATCAGCTGTTTATATCTTGGGTGGGTATGCTGGAATTAACGTGAAAACATCATCTGTATGTATTTAATTTATTTATTTATTTGATTGGTGTTTTACGCCATACTGAAGAATATTTCACTTATACGACTGCGGTGGTGAGAGGAAACTGAGCAGAGCCCGGGGGAAACCCACGACCATGTCACCATATATATACACCACCCTGGATGTGTATACACTTCCATCATGTTGTTTAAATGTTAATCTGTACATCTTGAATATTTCAATGTAAAAATCAAACCCTTCAGAGGCTGTACCTTGTGCTGACTCAGAAGCTTGGTGGTGCATTTATTCATTGTGTTCAACATCCCATTTACAGGGATGTTCTTTTAAAAAGCTACCGCCTTAGAATAATACTTTGTAGGCACAGTACTGTTACAAGTTAAAGTCAGCATGTTTGTCAGGTGGTACCCCCAGCTCTCCAGATGCCATCACCATATAATTGAAAACCATTTTACAAGTAGAACATGAGGCATCAATCAAATAATATTAGACTAGTCTGGACTGTTGCTTGCGGTTTCATTTGGTGAATCCTTAACTGCAAGTGAGCACGTCGGTGGCTTAATGGTTAGAGCGTCCACCGCAAAGTTTGGAGACCCAGGATCAAACCTGGATCAGATAATGTCAAAGACTTTAAAAATGGTACTTGCTGCTGTCTCACTTGGTGCTCAACATTGAAAGGTTAGAGCAAAGAAACAGTACTGGTTGGCCCAGTGTCATTATAATGTGACTGGATGGTGTGTCCACGGCCTGTTTGTCTTTGGCATGATACTTCAGTGCGGCAGCACTTTTGGCAACATGGACTCACCTTTCCACAGATGGACACAGTATATAGAGAACACACACCTAAACACTCCTCATCGTCACATGACTGAAAAATTGTTAAGTACAACGTTTATACCCCAAGCTTGCGTACAGTGCTTAACTGCCAGTGCTTTGATCAGGTTCAGTGTCATATCACGACTTGCAGACAGCACTCATGGCCATGATGGATTCATGACAAAACAATTTCATGGTCTCTATGTGAGCATGCCTTTTATTATGTGCTCATGACCATGGACGTCTTTTGATAGATCCAACGTGCAAGTCATCTACCCTATAGGACATAAAATTTCGCCCACAAAAGTGCATTTTTAGAGGAAAATAAATGTCGCGAAATATTATTTTGTACAAACCTCAAAAGAGGTATTGTGAACTCAATGAAAACACTCAGAATCAGGAAAAATGTACAAGTTAGTCATGGACGAAATTTAGGGTATACACACTGTATGTAATAATTAAGTCACTTCACTTCTTTTTATCCTAAAGGTGAAATCCTAAAAGTTCCAGCAGCAACATGAGTCGAAAGCGAATCACATCCGCTTCATCCATGTCAACCAAAGAAACGGAGAAAGAGGATGGCGTGCAGGCAGCAATTCATTTACGAAATATGCATAACTTTTTTGAGAAGTATGAACGCTATGAATGTCAGGAGTTGCTGTCTACCAGCTCTTATCATTGGATGCTGTCCTCGGAGGATTATCGTCTTCCCACGGATCCACCAGCGGGACTGATTTCCCGCATGTACCCCGCCCAGTGAAAACCATGCTGTCCTGTTGATGCCACTAGAGGATGACCCACAGTTCGAGCTGGACTATCGTGAAATTCACCAGGTCATCCGTGAACTTGTGCTTGGCATTTATATGTTTAATCAGACGCCAAAGATTTCTTTGGATGCAAACTTTGATCAGAGCACATCATGTCAGATCCCGCCTGCATATCAGGACACAAGAATCGGCCAGGCCATGGTCAGTGTTGATTACATGATGAAAGCCCTATGGCACGGTGCCTATTTCCCCAAAGAAAAGCGCACAAAGTTTTCAGAGAGGTGGCGGTCTAACCTAGATGTCAATGCCAGTGGAAAACCTGAGACCAAAAAGCTGTTGTTGACCGAGTTTAAAACTGCAGGTATGTCATATTTTCTTTGAAGTTTTGTAAAACAGATACCGACATGTACTTATTGCCTACGTATATTTAGGGGTTGAAAAGCCCCCCTCATTTTAATTTGGAGAAACAATTTCAAATTCACTAATTCTGTGACCGGGTAGCATGTTAAGTCTGCTGTCCTTAGCATAGCATTTTATTGAAGCAGCACAACAAGTACATAATATTGTCATTAAGATGTGGCAACGTGGCATTCAGGCCAGAATATTGTTTATATATCACTGTCTTTAAATAATAATAATTAAGCAAACAAACAAATGCCGAATGTTAAGCATAAAACAATATTGAGGAAGACCATGATCATGGGATGTGAAACTTTTCATATTTTCTGACCTCCCTCATCTGTGTAACATTTTCTTCCAAAATACTTAAAAACTGAATACCTATTCCTCAACCTCTTTGCATATGGAAGAGTAACTTCAGTGCAGTCTATGCACCTTTTTAATTAGAATCGGAGACAAAACTATATTGGTTGGGTTGGCCAATTTCAGGGCTTAAATTTATAAAAAGTACAGTTTAATCAATCTACACAGAAGAATGCCCTCAGAATAGACACTTAAATTATTTCATGCTTAGATAAACATCTTGCAAACATGCGAAAAGGTTGAAGGATTACAGTAGCTTATTATTTGCATTCTCCCTAATATTTTTTTGAAAAAACAAAATATTGTTAAATACATGCTTTTCCTGGTTTCACTAATGATGTTCTTGTTATGTCTTCTAGTACTGTGTTATTTGTTATTTAGATTCCATTTCTGAAATAAATCAAATAAGTTTATTTACATACATATATATATTCCTAGGCATACTGGACGTCAGCAAAGATCCTGACTTTAGTGAAGCATACAACTGTGTTCCTGATGAACAGGCTACTGATACAGACATGGCAGATGAACGAAGATTTTTCATGAGTTTCGCCGAGAGCCTTTCTATGCAAATGACCTTATTCCAGGACAGAGTTATGCAGCATCGTAACCTCTTTGTGCTGGATGCTGATTGGTTGGTCACAAGCATCGTTCGACTGACCGATCAACAAATTGACCACACTGGTTATGAACGATTGAACACTCGCCTGCAATTGCATGAAAAGATTATTCGTGAAAACTTGGTGCGTAAGGCTGAAATTCGGCATCAGCTGTTCATACTGAAACTGGTCAGTTTCTTGGTGCCATTCATGATCGGGTTGAGAAAGAGGATGAAAATACCGGATATCAGCAGACTTCTTTTACCTTTGACAGGTAACATGAGCAATTATGACAAGCCAATCATTCTTTAATAAATGTGTCTCTTTATAATAAAGCACGATTAATTTGTCCCCAGATAAATAATCAATATAAAAAATCAGAAACGACAACAAAAAAAAATATACATTTTTAATGTACTTTTTTATTTATTTTATTTTATTTGATTGGTGTTTTACGCCGTATTCAAGAATATTTCACTTATATGACGGCGACCAGCATTATGGTGGGTGAAAACCGGGCAGAGCCCGGGGGAAACCCACGACCATCCACAGGTTGCCGACAGACTTCCCCACGTACAGC
Source organism: Liolophura sinensis (assembly GCF_032854445.1). Lineage (NCBI taxonomy): Eukaryota > Metazoa > Mollusca > Polyplacophora > Chitonida > Chitonidae > Liolophura > Liolophura sinensis. Next base: position 25,311,935 of record NC_088305.1, on the reverse strand, counting down.
CGGAGAGGAAGCCAGCGTGAGCTGGACTTGAACTCACAGCGACCACATTGGTGAGAGACTCCTGGGTCATTACGCTGCGCTAGCGCTCTAACCAACTGAGCCACGGAGACCCCTACATATTTAATATACCTTAGTATATTAATTTCTTGCATTATGAGTGCAAATCATGTAGTTCTTGTTACAAAAAGTGGCAAAAAAATTAAATCTGAATTGTATCAAATGTGACAAAATGTAACAAACTCAAATTCTGTTCAGTGATTCTTTGTTATGAGATTTACAATACATGTATGTTACAATACTGTTGGAGTTCTTTTCATAAAAGAGTGAGCTAGCGAACAAATACTGCTTTGTCACATCACTCAGTGAGAGAAAGAGGTCACGTGTACTTTACACTTGATTTCACGGTTCAATATGTTATATTTTGCCGCAATTTTGTGTTTACAAAATTTATTTGAAATTTTCGTTCTGTGTTACAGGAGATGAGACAAAAACAGAACGAGAGTTGCCTCCCCTTATGCTGGGCTCAGACTTCAAGTGTAAAAACTTCAACTTTGGAAACCATTACTTTCATTTACATGGAGGTAAGACTAACTTCTGACTGATGTCTGTATTTTTCTTGTCACCCAATACTTTATTTTGTTTATATATATTATATATAATATTTTATTTGCTCTTGTATTCTTTTTTAATTTTTTTATTATGATTATTGTTTACCTACATCTTCCTACATTACTATATGCATTTGTGTCCAGGTATTATTTACTTTCTCACTCTTTTTAGTATGTGTTACGATGAATTATTATTGTGACATGCATCTAGAAGGTCTTGGTTAAGAATAATTTGTTTGTAAATTGATCAGGTATCCTTTGTTAAATAAAGGTAGTATTATTACAGGTTACCACAGTTTTCAGAAATGAGAATCAGTTAATCAATATTTTGTACGTCACTATAACTCGTTAATCATCGAGGTCGTGATTGTGTATTCACTAACATCATATTTAACGAAATGAACGGGAAAATAGGACTATTTACTTAATTGTTGAATAATGTAGCGAGACAAAGAAAAAAACCCCGACATTTAGACTTGCTGAATTTAACTTTCTGATTTTATTTTTAAAACAAATGGCTTGCCATTTTAATGTTGTTTTCATCAGCTTAAGTTATGCGCAGATAAATATGCGGCTCAATTTTGAATTTATTTATTTATTTGTATTTGATGGTGTTTTACGCCATACTCAAGAATGTTTCACTTATACGAAGGCGGCCAGCATTATGGTGGGAGGAAACTGAACAGAGCCCGGGGGAAACCCACGACCATGTCAGCATATATATACTGAATACTAGTATTACACACATTTCCAGTAGGATATCAGCCTATCTTCCAACCAAGCCTTTCTATTAAAGATCAGTAGACTTCTATGAATAATATTATTATTTATTACCTGATTAGTGTTTTATGCCCTACTCAAGAATATTTCGCTTATACGCCGGCGGACAGCATTATGGTGAGAGGAAACCGGGCAGGTTGCTGGCAGACTTATTCCAGAGTTCAGTTAACAACATGTTACTGTAAGACAGTTCAATTTTGAGGAAAGGGATATACCTTATGATGGTGTTCATGAAAGCATGAAATTACACAGTATGTATATATACACATGTATATAGCTCATTTTCGGCATGAATGCATGTTCTGGAGATAGAAGTTATGAAATTTTACCTGAGGATAGGAGTATATCTCTTGATAGGATGCATTCCTGTTTGTTATTGTCCAAGGTTTTGGATTTATCTGATTTACCTTGGATTTACTTATCACTACAAAGGCATCCTGATGGACCTGGAAACCCCTTTACCGGAGTCCCCAGACACACCTGTACTGGACAGGTATGAGGAGCTGTGTGCCCAGTCGTTAGCTCACCTGCACAAGACAGTGGATCCTGATCTCACCCTACAGGAGCACTACCCTGTCCCTAATGTCAACATCGACGGTAAAAGGTGGGTGAACTGACAGTAATGTTTTAAGGTTTGGCAGGTGAAAGAGAAACATTTTCTGCTGGCATGGTACTAAGATGTGTTACCACTCAACCCATTCTGCGAAAGTGGACAGAATCAGAAGGGTAGGAAGCAAATGAAAAGTTAGAGGGGCCAGACAGCTATGAATGTTTTGCAGTGCAGCTACATGTCCTCTGCTTTGATCCCACAGTTAAGAAATTTAATTAGCTACCCTAAATGTCCTGAAAATTTGCCCACAAAAGTTCAATTTTAGAGGCATAAAAATGTCACAAAATATTATTATTGGTGCTAAAACTTTTCTGAAAAAAATTTTCCAGCGCTTCTTAGAGTCAAGCAGCAGCTAAAACTGAGATTAAATCATGGCATAAGGTAATTGAAGACTTAGCTATGTTTAAATCATACTGATTTGGAGGGCTGAGGATAAATGTTATCTGACTTTTTAAGCCATGCAGAGCAAATTTAAAAATCCTGTAATGAAGTGTACATTTATAACAGATACCTTAGGCAAACTCCGTTAACTGAAAAACATTGACTTCATTTAAGATTTCTCGACATTGCTGCGATTTTCAGTGGCAGGTGTCACGCAAAACAGAATGCATTGTTCTGACATAACGTACTTACTGCATACTTTCATGGGTGTGGCCTAACTTCTCGCACTTTCACTCCGCAAAAACTATTCTTGTGTTACGTTATAGCTGTTGGTGTTTGACAAGATAGGTAATTCTCACGAGGCCTGTTATATGTTTATGGCTTGTGTGTGTGGCATAGATTTAGCCTGGTGGGCCTGGTGGGTATATCTTTTAGCCTATTCAGATGAAATAAACATGGAAGAGAGAGATAAAAATAGGAGAAATGAGTTATCTCCTTCTGATGGAATTACCACTGGAGAGGTAAGGAAAATTGAAGGTCTGCCGCTGTTTACATTACAAGTATGCTGTTATCTGCAATATAGATATGTCGTTATCTGCATTACAGTTGTACCATTATGTGTATTACAGGTATGGTGTTATCTGTATTACAGGTATGGTTTTATCTGCATTACAGGTATGGTTTTATCTGTATTACAGGTGGGGTGTTATCTGCATTACAGGTGTGGTGTTATCTGCATTACAGGTGTGGTGTTATCTGCATTACAGGTATACTGTTATTTACATTACAGGTGTGCTGTTGTCTGTATTATAGGCATGACATTACCTGTGTTACAGGTATACTGTTATCTGTATTATAAGTGTGCCGTTATCTGTATCACAGGTATAGTGTTATCTACATTACAGGTATGCGATTAAATGTATTACAGGTGTACTCTAATCTGCATATTACAGGTATGCTGTTGTCTGTATTACAGATGTAGTGTTATCTACATATTACAGGTATGCCGTTGTCTGTATTGAGACGGAGACATTTTACCCACAAACCCCACAAAAGCCTCTCTGGATACGCCCCTTCACGGAGGAAATAGCCACACTGAAACTAAAGAAACTCCCTATGAATGAAATCCATCTCCATGAGCAGTTCAAAAAGTTCTTTGGTGTCAAAAAGGCCATAAAGTATAAGGTGAGGAATGTACAGATCTGGAGGTGAAAAAGGCCATAAAGTATAAGGTGAGGAATGTACAGATCTGGAGGTGAAAAAGGTCATAAAGTATAAGGTGAGGAATGTACAGATCTGGAGGTAAAAAAGGCCATAAAGTATAAGGTGAGGAATGTACAGATCTGGAGGTAAAAAAGGCCATAAAGTATGTGAGGAATGTTCAGATGTGGGGGTCAAAAAGGCCATAAAGTATAAGGTGAGGAATGTACAGATCTGGGGCTCAAAAAGGCAATAAAGTATAAGGTGAGGAACGTACAGATCTGGAGGTGAAAAAGGCCATAAAGTATAAGGTGAGGAATGTACAGATCAGGAGGTGAAAAAGGCCATAAAGTATAAGGTGAGGAATGTACAGATCTGGAGGTGAAAAAGGCCATAAAGTATAAGGTGAGGAATGTTCAGATGTGGGGGTGAAAAAGGCCATAAAGTATAAGGTGAGGAATGTACAGATCTGGAGGTGAAAAAGGCCATAAAGTATAAGGTGAGGAATGTTCAGATGTGGGGGTGAAAAAGGCCATAAAGTATAAGGTGAGGAATGTACAGATCTGGGGGTCAAAAAGGCCATAAAGTATAAGGTGAGGAATGTACAGATCTGGAGGTGAAAAAGGTCATAAAGTATAAGGTGAGGAATGTTCAGATGTGGGGGTCAAAAAGGCCATAAAGTATAAGGTGAGGAATGTACAGATCTGGTGGTCAAAAAGGCCATAAAGTATAAGGTGAGGAACGTACAGATCTGGGGCTCAAAAAGGCAATAAAGTATAAGGTGAGGAATGTACAGATCTGGGGCTCAAAAAGGCAATAAAGTATAAGGTGAGGAACATAGAGATCTGGGCCCATGTTTATCAAACATCTTTAGACTTAAGTCAAGAATTCAAACACAGCTGCAGATAAAATGTTTTGCTCTAGGACATTTAAAATCTGTACACTTTTTCTTTACTTCAGAATAATGTTCCAGTCACACTTGAAGAGATTTCTGTCCTTTTCTGAGTTTGGCCTTTTAAGTGCTTGTAATTTATGACTTCAGATGCTTTATAAACATGAGCCCTGATATTCAGCATCTTATATGGTATTATACCCATCAAAAATATGGATTCTCAGAGGCAAATAAAGGTCATGAAATATTATTTTTGGTACCAAAACTCAGGTTTTTCCACCATGGTATCATCCTACACATAACATTAAAACAAACCTCAAGGAAAACGGCCCTTTTAAGATAAATAATAGTCTAATTTGTCGTGGAGAGGCCTCTGTGACGAGCGGGATAGCATTTCAACACAGCTCAGTGACCCTGGAATACCATCAAACTTTGGGTCACGTTGGGTTTAAGTCTAGCTCATGCTGGCTTCCTCTCAGGTCTTTTGTGGAATGGTCTTCCGGCAACCTGCAGATTGTTGTGGGTTTCCCTGGGCTCTGCCTGGTTTTCTCCCACCATAATGCTGGCCTCTGTGGTATAAGTGAAATATTCTTGAGGACAGTGTTTGTAAATTTCTTCCACCTGTCCACAGACGCCCCATGCAGGCCTGAAGGCATGTGCACAGCGGGGCCTAGTCACCATGTTCCATGCCCTCTGTCGCAAGATGCCAGCTGCACGCCTTGGCAAACAGGATGAGCAGGGCTGTTCTTACCTCCATTACGCGGCGATGAACAACCATCCGGAAATCATAGGTCTTCTGCTACTACAGTCCGTTGACGTGAATGTAAGACGAGGAGGGGTCGTGTCATCAGGTGAGATTTACTTCATGGTTTGTACCCTAATCTTTGGTGTGTGTGCAAAAAAAAAAGACCCCTAAACCAATTTGTTTGACACATGTATGGGTGCTGTTAGTGTGAAAATCTGTTCGCAGGGGTAAATGTTTTTTTTTTTAGGTCTTTTAAATCAATTTTTCACATTTTTTTCTTCTATGTTTAACTTTAATTAAACTTTAATTGACAAAGTTTAAATATATCTTTTTTAATGGTGTGTTGTTTTAAATGTGTTTTATTAGTAATGAATGTACATTGGTCAGAAATTTGCCTTCAGCTTATTGATTCTTCAAGTCAGGAAAAGGGAAGTAGTTTACCTCGAATACTTTGGTTTCTTCAGTGCTGTCATAAGATTTAAAGATTTTTCAGGTAAATCAAATAAACAAACAAATAAATAATTACTGTAAATCTTCAACCTTTTTAACCACTAAATCTGTTTTTTTTGTTGTTGAGTTTATGCATTCAATTATTATAAAATTGATGCTTAAAGCTTGTGTCATGAAAGATGCAAGCTTCATAAAACTGTGCAGATTATTTCTCCACACCCCATACAGTAGTTCTCTCAGAATGTTTCAAAATATTCGTCCCAGCAGTGGTTGAAAAGGTTGAGGAATTAGGGCAAATCAGAGTATCAGTAAATCTAGTCTAGAAAAGGCAGTGTTTTTGTGATCTAATTGATCAATTATGATCTAATTGTGAAGGTTGACAGTATACTGAATCTATGGGTCACCTCTGTTGTCAGTGGCCACCTCACGATTATGTGTTGGAGTGCTGTTGTGAGTTTGAACTTAACGACGTGGTTTGATTGTAATCTGAACAAAGTGTATAACTGGTATTTGCTAAAGTTGTTATCCCGAGAAGAACTTTTGTCAGTGCTGTATTTATCAAGATCTGTGTGATGTTGATATTTCTGAAATGGTTTGTTTTTCTGACAGAGACACAGAATGTGGTCTGGGCACATTCATATCGGTTTTGCTCCAAGTAATTGGGACATACATGCACATGTAATTGTATGATAGATGAACAGTTTATCAGTATTACTGAAGACTTCTGATGAAGGGAATGTACTTGATGTATGGTCAAGTTTTAGTCGCCAGTGTTGTCAGATGTGTGGAAACACACCCCACCCACCCAGATTTACTGAGGCACGGACTCACCCAGCCTCAAAAAGACACAGTGTATATTCACAGACACGAATCTGTGGTCATATGATTGAAAAATTGTTGAGTACGATATTAAACACCAAACATACATAAATAGTATTAAATGCTCTTTTTTAAAAATTTGATCAAAAAGTATACCATAATACATGTAGCATTATAGTTGGACGTATAAATTCTTAGTGTTCATTAAAATTAGAATAGTGCCTTTTTTTTGTAGTGATGTAGCTATATATTTTAACAGATTATAAAAGTGTTGCTTATATTATACATTGCTAACTATGTTGCTTTTCGTGCCAAGCAGATGGGGAAGGTAACTCAGGGTTGACAAGAGGCGCCGATTCACGTCACAGCACACGCAGTTACCTGCTCGAAATATGTAATTACATATTCACTGTCACATCTGACACCTTCCTGTACAGGGTTGTCTCCCCTTGTTAGACATGACATTCTCCTCCAGTCATGCCAATAGGGCTGACCAGCCAGTTTTTACAATGATTTTTCAACCCATTCACACATACTGTCTTCTGGCATATATTTTCATACCTTGGAAATTGAGATAATGTGAAAACACATCAAAACTATTTTTTTTGCTTGTTTGTACTAAGAAAGGGTTGGAAAATAAGATTTTCACTGAATTCTCTGCTGTTTAAAAGCTGCTGCTATCTGCGTCTTCTAGTACAACAAAAACTGGCTTTTTCACTTCCTCAATTAACATCATGTCTAGCAGTAGTCCGATTAGATAAATGTAGATTTCTAACAGCACATAAAATTCTCAACATGGATGCACTTTCAGTGAAGGGCACATTATACATACCATTCACTGTTCACTTTCAGTGTTGTCTTGGGGCAGGTTCTATCAGTGTAAGGAAATTGATAGATCCTCACTGCCCCAATCCTTGTAATTTATCACGTTGTAGTAGGTTTATTTTTTAACCATATTTACATGTACACCTTAAAGGGCATACATGGTCATGTCGTTAATTTTCATTCTATAGGTCCAGTTGTTGGGCAAATCAGGGGCCCGTTACGTGCATGTAGTTACCATGGTGACGAAATACCTACGGTGCTTGTTGCCATGAAAGTTGGGAGCTCACTTTGTTTAATGGGCCTGTAGATGCATTAAATAAACTGCTGTGCAAACCTGATATAGGCGCTAACTTGTTAGTACAGTGTATGTGATTCAAGTGCACGTGTACTGATTAGTGCTTTGCTGATTTAGGAAGTGTGAAATTAGAGTAAGCAGAATTAAACTAAACAGAAATCTTGTAAGAGCCATTGCAGTCAGAAAATTGGAATAACAGATATCATTAATTCCTTGCTGGCACTTGAGACTGGATTTCTTTGGACAGCAGTCACACCATTTTGTTATTGTTGATTTTCGCACACATGTAAGGAAAAAAAAAAGCAGTATGAAGAATTGCTTTTATGGAAGAGAGAAGGATGGCTTATCTTCTGATTTCTGTTCATAATTGGCAAGTGCTCTTGCACCTAAGCAAGAAATCACCTTGACATCTGTTACCATTTGCTCCCAAAACCTATGGCTCTCACAGAATTTCAGCCGAAATTGAAAACTGCTCATTGCAGACGTTAACAATAACAGATGATTGTGTAGCAGAAGCACAGGTGTTACACAATTTAGAGTCACTTTCGTTTTTCTTTTATTTACCACGAAGGTGCTCGCCCAGTTTTGCCAACATGTACCACACCTAAAATGTTCCTTTATTTATTTATTGATCTGATTGGTGTTTTACATCGTACAAGAATATTTCACATACATGTATGCAACGGCAGCCAGCATCATGGTGGGAGGAAACCGGGCAGAATCCGGGGGAAACCCACGACCATCCGCAGATTGCTGGCAGACCTTCCCATGTATGGCCGGAGAGGAAGCCAGCATGAGTTGGACTTGAACCTTGACATTATGCGATGCTATTTTATGTGCCATACATGCAGATGTATAATTTGGTACCATCATAGTGATGGCCTTTTACCTGCTTTGCTTGAATTTTTTAGGAAGTTAGAGATTTTTGCCTAGAAATCAATCAGCCTATATTAAGTTAAAGTTTGGGTATTATTTTAGAAGAGCCCAAATGATTACCTTTCACCAACTATCAGCCTCATCTGTGCACAAGTTACCTTTCAAACTTAGTAATAAAGGTCCTAAAATTTATAAAGCTGATCTTGCATTATGAATGTTTCAAACTCTAGAACTATTTAAAAATGGTACAGGTGTGATCAAGCCTGATACATTACTGAAAAGCATTACTTTTTGAGGTATTCTTGTAGTAGAATACCATATTACAAGAATATATTATTAATAATACATACATATATTGGTTGACCCCAATGATAGCAAGTTTTTCACGGTTACATACGTACATTACATATGACCCCATATACATGTGACCCCCATATACATGTGACCCCATACACATGTGACCCCATATACATGTGACCCCATACACATGTGACCCCCATATACATGCTCAGTGTACATGTGGATGACTGAGTCAGGCGTGTAGATTTCCCCAGGGAATGTAACCATGATCAGTGGGACTATCAATGGCATTAATGCTTATTTTGGTCATCATGGAGTTAAGTCTGCATATGGCGTGAAATTCGTTATTAATTACAGCCAATTTAATGTTTTATTACAGGGTTATTGTGATAGTTTTAAATCTGCTATGGTTATACATTCATCTTTGTTTTCAATTAATGCCTACTGTTAGAAGAAGTCGATGAACCTGACGATTCTGATATTGAGGATGATGGTTTGTAATTGATTGGAAATGTATACCGTCGTATCGTATAGATCAGCCTTACATAGCATGAATATGTTCATCACTGAAATGGCTTTAAATTCGTAATGGCACATTTTTTCTGGTCATGTGCTGTGTCGTAAATCAGGACTCTCAGTTAAAACAGAATTGTTTTTTTTTCTTAAAACATAAACCAGATCCAGATCTGTAAAAATGTTGATTTTAGACATTTCATACTTGATCACCTGATGTTGTTGTGTGAACATTCACATTGAAATATTTGAGTTATTGAATGGATATAGACTGATTTGGACTCTACCTATTTTTCCCGATGCCCATGCAAAAATAGCTGAAGTCCACCTCAATCTGTGTTCATTCATAGTAACCTATTTATTATACACCTAACATCAGTCAGTTCAAGTAGGGTGCAAAATGAAAATTTGGTACCAAAATTTAAGACAGTATCATAGTAATATTTTTATGAATGTATGTTGCAAGAAGTTGTACAGAGAAAGCAGACATGATGTCATTGAATGATGACGTGGTGTGTTATCAAGGTGCTAATGCTGACAGGACAGTATCAGTGCTGCTAATGGCTACATACAACATGAAATACACACAGCATGATTGCAGTAATGTTAAAAAATACCTTAATTCTTCTAATTTTTGGGATACCCGTTGTGTTCTTTTTAGCCGATATACATGTAATTGTGGCAGGAATATCTTTTTTTCACATGGTTAGTGGATCTAATGAACAAAATATTTATATCTTTACTTTTCCAAAAAAAAAAAAAAATTCATGAGAAATGTATATAGTTTTGTTTTGAACATTTATGTCCTAAACATGAGAAGAATCACAAATGTGGAAGGTGTATAATAAAGTTATATATGCTTACACAAGTACATATATACGTACAGGTACATTTGGTTTCATCAAGCGCATGTCTCGTCATTTATGTACTAATAATCCACATCCTATCAGTCTGAGTAGGGTGTGTGTATTATTTGCAGGGGTATAGTTTAGTACACTGAGTTGTGGATTGTGTAGTTCACATACCGTGTGATCATATAGTCACTGAGTTTGACATCAGGGTCCAGTTGTTTAAAAGTGTATAAACAGTTGAGCCCAGTATTTACTTTAGTCTCGATTAAAGAGCCATTAGTTTTGTATTAGGCCATGATTGGTATGAAAATGTAAGCCTAGTTTAACTTTTAATACACTTTTGAACAACCGGCCCCTGTTTATTACTGGTTTTTTATTGATATATGCAAACAATGTACGTATTGGTATGCTATGACAGTGGTTATGGGACTAGATTGAGTTTTGTTTTCAGTCTGTATTCCTGGGTGTGTGGTGCTATTGCTCATTCTGCCGTGTGTCTCAACTCACTTGGCTGTGGTTTGCTGTGGCCTTATCTTGTTTGTCTCTAATTGTCAGTCTGTGTGTCAGTGTGGACTTAATCACTAACCAGTGCAGTCTTTTAAACATTTAATATAAATGTTTGTATAATTTACATGTACATTACTTAAATACATTAAGTATCAATTTTCAGTGAAGATTTGTAAGTTTGTTGTAATTTCACTATATTTTCTCCATTTTTTGTGCGTGTTTTTTAGTTCTTTAATTGCATATTAAATTGTTTATCCAAATTTTAAAACATTTTATAAATTGTACATAAATTTTTGGGTCTATATACTTTAAATTTGTTTGTATATTAAACTTTTCGGGAGAGGTCAGGTTGTTGTTCTTAATGGTACGTCCTGAAAAATTCATTGTTGAGCATAACCCGAGCCTGTCACAAAAGGTACAGTCAGTCTGTTGGGAATCTTGTTTTCAATTCTGGCTAATGAAAAACATTTTGTTTTTCTTCAAAGATTTTGGAGAATCGTTAATATGGAGAGAAAAATTAAAAAAAAACTCTCACCATCAAAATCCTTGTACTCTTGAGTAGAGCATAAAACGCCAATCAAATAAATATAGGAATAACTCAAAATCCCAGAAAAAACTTCAGAGTACATACATTTACACATAAGTTTGGTCTGGTTATGTTCAACAAACATATTTTTAATGATGGCCTTGATGACATTCTTGAATCATTAAAATGTCTCCCATTGTGTTTTACCTACAGAATCTTGTTTTCACCCATGCTCCTCTGCACATCCATGTTTCAGGTCCGACGGCTCTTCACTTAGCTGCTCGCTGTGGAGCACTGGATGCGGTGTCCTGTCTCCTGGCAAACTACGCAAGCTTAGTTGTATGTGACGTGGAAGGCTGGGCGCCCATTCATCACGCGGCGTTCTACGACCACGAACCCGTCATTCGGCTGATCATTAGGAGATCGGATGTCATGCTGGAATTTCAGACCAAAAATGAGTGAGTTTCAGGAATATATATGTTTCAAGATCAGACCTTACTACAATAGGTACATGTATGACATCCGTTTGTGACATGGAGCCCATTTGTGACATTGTGCCCAGTTGTGACATGGCACCTATTTATAACATGACGTCCATTTGTGACACAACATCCAATTATGACATGATGTCCATTTGTGACAAGACGTCCATTTGTCACATGACGCCTTGTCACATGATGTCCATTTATGACAAGGCATCCATGTGTCACATGGCCTCCATTTGTCACATGATATCCATTTGTCACTTGATGAAGTCACATCACTGCATAAGTTCAACTCTAAAGTTCAACTCTAAAGCTTAACATGGGAAATTATATAGAAACAGGACTAGATTAATCTTAAAAGTTATTTTCCTGGTCGGAATTGGGTGTCGAATATTGCAAAAAATAATTATGTTCTGTGAGGATAGTTTTATCTAACCCAAATCCTGCCGTAATAAAAGAAAGGCAAGTAGCTCTGCCATGGTGACAAGTAGCTCTGCCATGGTGACAAGTAGCTCTGCCATGGTTACAAGTAGCTCTGCCATGGTGACAAGTGGCTCACTGAATTTTGTATGTATTTACGTACAAAATTTTAGGTAATTTCAAAATACCTGTACATAAATGTTTTTTAAAAAATGTATATTACCCTCTGCATATAGCTTTGTAGACACTCAAATATGTCCCTTTAGAAATAGGAGTCCTTACAAACAGCTAAATGTGCATGTAGCTTGTGCTCAAGGAAATAGGTTTTATTCCTAAAAATTTAATCCTCTTTTTTCTGTTATTAGGTTTTTGTCAACCCCATTACTGTTGGCAGCCAGCTCGGGTGCGTTGTCTGCCGTCCAGTGTCTCATATTTCTGGGGGCTGATATCAGCCAAAGGGATTCCATGGGGAACGGCATTGTGAACTTGGCAGCGCTGCGATTCCATACCAACGTTCTCGAGTACCTGATAGAGTGGAACAATCCGGAGGTGCCCGTCTGGAAGCTTCTTGTGGGTACGACAAACCTCCGACATGATTCATACAAACACACTGATCATCTCTGCATATTCCATATACTTTATATGATGTTTATTTGATTGTTGTGTAACACGGAACTGAAGAATTTTTCATTTGTACGAAACAATGGTAGTCAGTTTATGGATGGAGGATATCAGATCATGTACTGTTTGTCACCTATAGAATAGCATTTTTCAAGTGACATATTTTACTTGATTCTCACTCGAAAAACTTGAGTTTTGGCATCAAAAATATCATTTTAAGATCTTAATATAGCTTCTTGAAAGTTCGTTTTCACAGGCCAAATGTTAGGGTGCTATAATATGGTATTCATCAAGCACCATGTTTATGAATGTCCCCACCATCCACATTAGGAGATCTTTGCATTTTCCAATAATCACCATTGCGTAAAGTGTTCAGATCTCCCAACTTTTGAACTTCTGCATATGAATCATTCAGCCATTAAGTCGACCACTCAGCCATTTACATTACATTTACACACGTTGACAGATGTATTGAGAAGTATGTTTTCATTTGCGCAATTAAATGACCAAAGTTTTTGTTAGTACACTGAAAAATCAAATGTTCATTATTTAAACATATCCTGCAACAGATAATAAACGTGCGTAAGAAATTAATGTCTTTCAGTAAATATCGGACTTGTACCTATACTATTTAGAGTGTTAAAATGATTCAAAAGTTTCAAAAAGCTATAATTTGATCGGTTTTTATACATTTTAGGAAATTCATAAACTATTTTGAATGGTAACACGTGCACACACTGTAATGAATGCTTACTTTTAACATGTTCAAGGCATGTTTATTTTGTTCATAAATGTATTGATTTATTTTATTAATACATGCAGAGTTTTATAAATACTAATATTTATAGTATAAATGCAATAATTTATGTAGTAAATTGAATGGGTTTATTGCCTAAAGGGAGTGATTTAAAATTTTCAGTGTATATGATCAACATTATAAAGCGGTCTTATTATCAGTTGTTACAACAATTAAACAATTACAATTAAACATTAAGTACGTTTATTATCTGTTGCAAAGAGATGTTTAAATGTTAAGCATTTGTTCTTTCAGTGTAGGTATCTGTACATCAACTGGTATTGAGGAATGTGTTCAGATTTTAAACATTATCTCACTACGTTACCAGAGATGGTGTTTACCTAGCTAAAAATTACATTGGATGATGTGTTCACATTTTCAGAAATGATTGGTGATGAGAGCATGGTTAGGAAAGATAGTGCTATCAAGTGTTTAGAAGTTCTGTCAACGTCACGCTCTAACCACTGGAAATCTATACTTGATGCAGGTAAGTGTAAGCAAATGACATTCACCAAATTATGATGTGGATGGCACCTCTCATTCTCTTTATTATAAAAAAAAAAAACAAGCTGATTTGTGTCCAAAAATTGCAATTGCAGTCAGTTACGCATGTAATATTTATATTGAAGTGAATCCAAATGTTGTGTTTGTGAAAACTGCATTGAGAAGAGACAAAATGTGGTCAGAGACAGGCAAAAATGGGAAAAATTTAAAAAAATTAAAAAATGTGAAGAAAGCAAAATTTTATATGAATGTAATTGCCGTCCCCAGTCAGTTCATATGACTGAAAAATTGTTAAGTATGACGTTAAACCCCAAGCCTTCACCCTTCATCTATTGTGTTTTACTAGATTTGCCTCCCTCTTCCCTGTAGGGGGTCACATGAACCCCATTCTAAGGTTTAGTCTGGCTTGGGCCCATTTTTAAAAGCTGATGAATATATTTGTAGAATGCACATGTAATATGCGTAGAAATAAAGACAACCAATCATTATGATCAGTGCAGTTTATTATCTGGGAAATACCAAAGAGTTACAGCCCTTCAAGCTGTGTTTTTTGCTTTGTGTCACAAGGTGGCGTTGCAGCCTTCGTGCAGCTGTTGAAGGTTGATAACGAGGAGATCCAGTCTGTGGCCGCTTCTGCACTCTGCAACATCTCTGAACACCGAGCGATCCAGGTAGCGCTGACCAAGGCCGACGCAGGACCGACACTGGTACAATTGCTGGGATCGCCCGTCGACGACATCCAGTCACGCGCTGCGATCATTTTGTCGGACTTGGCATGTGTTGGAGAGAACCAAGATACCCTGGCTGAGCAGGGTAGTATTCCCGCACTAATCAATCTACTGGAGTCTGAGCTGGAAGACGTCCTTGTGAACACAGTTAACGCCCTGCGCGTTCTTTGTCAGCACAACCGAGCCAATCAGACACTTGTTGCAGAAGAGGGCGGGATAGACCCTCTAGTGGAGTTTCTCACCGTAGACTCTGGTAAGTTAGCTGCAATGTACACCGTTTACCGCATATGTGTATGGTCTGGAGGAATAAAGATTAAGTAGAAAGGAAAGCTGCAGTGTTGTCAGAGATGGTGCATTTTTGATCTTCGGTGGTCTCTGTTCTTAAAATTAACTCTTAAACTGCTAATTAAGCCAGGTGTCTTGAATTCCTGCAAGAGAATCGTATGAATGATTTCAATGAATATGGTCTTCATTGAATGCTGATTAATAGCATCTTTGGTAATGTCCAGTTTTGGACTCAAACCTCAGTTGGAAATCACATGAAGCACATCCTGTACCTCAGACTGTCTTGTATTTCACTTTTCACGTTTTATCCGTTATGTTTCTGGAATAAAATTTTCCCAGAGACGCTGAGAAGTTGATCATTGTATCCAGCAGAATGTTCTGGGTGAAGCCTTTAGAACCTTCTTGGTACATGCGTCCTCATTTAATCAAGCAGGTTCAGGAGCATGGCCAACTTACTAATTAACTAATTAATTAGCCAACTAATTTCATTTTACTCAGAAATCCAAGATAAACTATAAATAGAATATGGCATGAAGGAGCTCTAATACCATATCTACATCTTCTTGTAATCAAGCTAGTGATGTCCAACATAAACTACCATGATCTACTGAGCCATATTAACTTTTCAAAGCCCTGAACATTCCTTCATAAATATGTATGATGTGTGGTCCAATCAGATTCCACCTTAGTTATTGACACTTACCACAGTTCAAGACAGTATGGGATGTGGCTTTAGTGGGAAGTATATGTGCTGCATATGGAATAAATTTATTTCACTCTAGATGTAGAAGTGTTAGCGCAAAAAATAACTTTCTGTACATCGACATGCTAAGGGTTATCCAGCGGATGGTGATTGTGAGGCAAATAGGCTTGATAGAAATTAGTGGCGAAACAACAACAACAACATAGGCTACATCGATCGGCTGTTCGCCCCTTTGGCTATCACCCACATTGCCTGATAGCACATTGACTTTCCGCTGCCTGATAGCACAGTGACTTTCCACTGCCTGATAGCACAGTGACTTTTCGCTGCCTGATAGCACATTGACTTTCCGCTGCCTGATAGCACAGTGATTTTCCACTGCCTGATAGCACAGTGACTTTCCACTGCCTGATAGCACAGTGACTTCCCACTGCCTGATTGCATAGTGGCTTTCCGCTGCCTGATAGCACATTGACTTTCCACTGCCTGATGGCACAGTGACTTTCCACTGCCTGATAGCACAGTGACTTCCCAATGCCTGATTGCATAGTGACTTTCCGCTGCCTGATAGCACATTGACTTTCCGCTGCCTGATAGCACAGTGACTTTCTGCTACCAGATAGCACAGTGACTTTCTGCTGCCTGATAGCACAGTGACTTTCCGCTGCCTGATAGCACAGTTACTTTCCGCTGCCTGATAGCACATTAACTTTCCGCTGCCTGATAGCACAGTGACTTTCTGCTGCCTGATAGCACAGTGACTTTCCACTGCCTGATAGCACAGTGACTTTCCGCTTCCTAATAGCACAGTGACTTTCCGCTTCCTAATAGCACAGTGACTTCCCAATGCCTGATTGCACAGTGACTTTCTGCTGCCTGATAGCACAGTGACTTTCCGCTGCCTGATAGCACAGTGACTTTTTGCTGCCTGATAGCACAGTGACTTCCCAATGCCTGATTGCACAGTGACTTTCCGCTGCCTGATAGCACAGTGATTTTTCGCTGCCTGATAGCACAGTGACTTTCTGCTGCCAGATAGCACAGTGACTTTCCGCTGCCTAATAGCACAGTGACTTTCCGCTCCCTAATAGCACAGTGACTTCCCAATGCCTGATAGCACAGTGACTTTCTGCTGCCTGATAGCACAGTGACTTTCCGCTGCCTGATAGCACAGTGACTTTCCGCTGCCTGATAGCACAGTGACTTTCCGCTCCCTAATAGCACAGTGACTTCCCAATGCCTGATTGCACAGTGACTTTCCACTGCCTGATAGCACATTGACTTTCCGCTACCTGATAGCACAGTGACTTTCTGCTGCCAGATAGCACAGTGACTTTCCGCTGTCTGATAGCACATTGACTTTCCGCTGCCTGATAGCACAGTGACTTTGCACTGCCAGATAGCACAGTGATTTCCACTGCCTGATAGCACAGTGATTTCCACTGCCTGATAGCACATTGACTTTCCGCTACCTGATAGCACAGTGACTTTCTGCTGCCAGATAGCACAGTGACTTTCCGCTACCTAATAGCACAGTGACTTTCCGCTACCTGATAGCACAGTGACTTTCCGCTGCGTGATAGCACAGTGACTTTCCGCTGGCTGATAGCACAGTGACTTTCCGCTGCCTAATAGCACAGTGACTTTCCGCTCCCTAATAGCACAGTGACTTCCCAATGCCTGATAGCACAGTGACTTTCTGCTGCCTGATAGCACAGTGACTTTTCGCTGCCTGATAGCACAGTGACTTTCCGCTGCCTGATAGCACAGTGACTTTCCGCTCCCTAATAGCACAGTGACTTCCCAATGCCTGATTGCACAGTGACTTTCCCCTGCCTGATAGCACATTGACTTTCCGCTACCTGATAGCACATTGGCTTTCTGCTGCCAGATAGCACAGTGACTTTCTGCTGTCTGATAGCACATTGACTTTCCGCTGCCTGATAGCACAGTGACTTTGCACTGCCTGATAGCACAGTGATTTCCACTGCCTGATAGCACAGTGATTTCCACTGCCTGATAGCACATTGACTTTCTGCTACCTGATAGCACAGTGACTTTCTGCTGCCAGATAGCACAGTGACTTTCTGCTGCCTGATAGCACAGTGACTTTCCGCTGCCTGATAGCACAGTGACTTTCTGCTGCCTGATAGCACAGTGACTTTCCGCTGCCTGATAGCACAGTGACTTTCCGCTGCCTGATAGCACAGTGACTTTCCGCTGCCTGAAAGCACAGTGACTTTCCGCTGCCTGATAGCACAGTGATTTCCGCTACCTGATAGCACAGTGACTTTCCGCTGCCTGATAGCACAGTGACTTTCCGCTGCCTGATAGCACATTGACTTTCCTCTGCCTGAAAGCACAGTGACTTTCCGCTGCCTGATAGCACAGTGATTTCCACTGCCTGATAGCACAGTGACTTTCCCCTGCCTGATAGCACAGTGACTTTCCCCTGCCTGATAGCACAGTGACTTTTTGCTGCTTGATAGCACAGTGACTTTCCGCTGCCTGATAGCACATTGACTTTCCTCTGCCTGAAAGCACAGTGACTTTCCGCTGCCTGATAGCACAGTGACTTTCCATTGCCTGATAGCACAGTGACTTTCCGCTGCCAGATAGCACAGTGACTTTCTGCTGCCTGATAGCACAGTGACTTTCCGCTGCCTGATAGCACAGTGACTTTCTGCTGCCTGATAGCACAGTGACTTTCCGCTGCCTGATAGCACAGTGACTTTCCGCTGCCTGATAGCACAGTGACTTTCCGCTGCCTGAAAGCACAGTGACTTTCCGCTGCCTGATAGCACAGTGATTTCCGCTACCTGATAGCACAGTGACTTTCCGCTGCCTGATAGCACAGTGACTTTCCGCTGCCTGATAGCACATTGACTTTCCTCTGCCTGAAAGCACAGTGACTTTCCGCTGCCTGATAGCACAGTGATTTCCACTGCCTGATAGCACAGTGACTTTCCCCTGCCTGATAGCACAGTGACTTTCCCCTGCCTGATAGCACAGTGACTTTTTGCTGCTTGATAGCACAGTGACTTTCCGCTGCCTGATAGCACATTGACTTTCCTCTGCCTGAAAGCACAGTGACTTTCCGCTGCCTGATAGCACAGTGACTTTCCATTGCCTGATAGCACAGTGACTTTCCGCTGCCTGATAGCACAGTGACTTTCCGCTGCCTGATAGCACAGTGACTGTCCGCTGCTTGATAGCACAGTGACTTTCCGCTACCTAATAACACAGTGACTTTCCATTGCCTGATAGCACAGTGACTTTCCGCTGCCTGATAGCACAGTGACTTTCCGCTGTCTGATAGCACAGTGACTTTCCACTGCCTATTCGTTTCAATAAAAACACGTTGATCTTCATTCATGGTTTGTTGCTGCTGCATAATGTTTTGTCCAGGAACAAATCAGATCCAAACGTTCATGCATTTCCTGCGAAACAAGGAAATACACATTTATAAGGGACGATCAGTGATTGGCTGAAAATGCCCTGGCCCTAAGTACGTGGGCCGCAATGCCATTGGCTGTTGAAAGAGTAGATTTCTGAAGACTTTTCTGAGTACAGTAAAGCAAGGGTGATTATGAAGTCTGTAGCACAGTATCAACCTTGCTGACAGGAAGATGGATGCACATGAGGAGGGGCTATCGTCGGTGTTATCATCAAAACTGATCGGCTCCTAATCACTTACTTAAATTCAGTTCTCGCTAGCGCGGCGTAATGACCCAGGAGCCTCTCACCAATGCGGTCGCTGTGAGTTCAAGTCTAGCTCATGCTGGCTTCCTCTCGGGGCCGTAAGCGGGAAGGTCTGTCAGCAACCTGCGGATGGTCGTGGGTCGTGGGTTTCCCCCCACCATAATGCTGGCCGCCGTCGTATAAGTGAAATATTCTTGAATACGGCGTAAAACACCAATCAAATAAATAAATAAATAAATAAAATCAGTTGTCACCGGCTCGGTTGCAATTCTAAATCAGGATAGTTGTGAGGTACATGGTGAAGGATGGTTTTACAACGGGCAGTCCGGTTTCTTGACCACCATTATAAAAGTAAAATTGTCTTTTGTATGACATTCACATAAACAGTCAAATGCTGTGTTTCAACTGAGTATTTGTACGTAAAAAAAAGCACTTTCTAACATGAAGGCATTAAAATGATACTCTGAATAGCAACGTTTAATATTTTCGTGACAGGAGATTAATCAAACTTTACAGCCCTTTAAAGTGGATGAATCAGTTAGAATCTGTGGAGGATATTGCACACTGAAGGCTGAACATGATGAATATGATCTCAATTTGAGTGAGATGTTCTAATGATAACCCTCTCGAAGCGTGGAGTGGGTTATCATTTGCACCTTTAAGGAGAAAAAATTTATAATATTCAACCTTCACTGTGCAATATTCCATTTTTTATTTATATTTTCAGAATATCGTGATTTTGTGTATTTGAACAAGTTAAAGCAATGTTTTAGCTGTGGGCCCTCACAGACTTGTGTATATAGCATGATGTCACACGTGACATCTAGTATGATGTCTTGTTGCGTGATGTAAAAAATGTTAAAGTTGACTGAATTTTGATATTGTATTATGATGTCATTCTTCTAAACTCAGATTGGAACGTCATAAAACAAAATGTTGCTTTGTGACGTCATGGTGTCAGAGTGCGTAATAGCAACAGTGATATCTAACTCTAGTCAGTGAGATATCACTTTTATCAGTGAAAGAAATCCTGACATCTCACCTTTATAAAAATAGTAAAACAAAATATGTTTTTTCAAAAATGCAGGTGAAGTACGATAAATAAACAAATGAATTTTTTGATCAGGAGAGCATTGAAAGCCGTTAAAAATTTAAGAATGATGTTATTCTGTATTATCTACCATCAGACAACCTTCAAGCTGGGACAGCGGCTGCAATAGCAGCGTTAACGCGGGCGCACTGTGCCAATCAGGACGCTGTAGTATCAGAGGGAGCTGTCAAGTAAGTGGAGGTTTTGAGTATACCAAGTATGCAGAGCATGTAAAAAAAAGTTCTAAGGTTGTGTAGTATTGTTAGCAGATAGAATCTAGAGGATCTGTGCAAACATCAAATATTACGTAAATAAATAAATAAATAAAAAAAATAAATTTGTTGTTCTAAGTTTATGAAAGGGTTTAATTTTTCAGGCAGCTATGTGATGTATGGATTTAATCTGTCTATTTTTTCATTGTACTTAAACTGAAACAGAAAATGGATGCAATTAACTGTGAGAATTTTAGATTTTGTTTTCAATTTTTCTGATTAAGATGCTTACAACTTTGTTATATGTATGCCAGTACCGTTAGTTCTGGTTTTCTGTTTTAAGTCTTTCCAGCTACCTGTTAACCTACAACTGTAGGTACATATGTAGTATAGAATAGAATAGATGAAAGCATTCAGGTTGAAATCAGCTTTTGTGTGAATTCTAACACTTTCAGTTTCATTTTCCCTTCCTCTTGTGATCTGGGTGTAGTATATAACATATAAACCCTGCAGGTTGAAGGCAGCTGTTGTGTGAATACTTTCACTTTCATTTTCCAGACCACTTGTTGATCTTCATGTAGTATATAACATATAAGCCCTTCAGTTTCAGTTTCACTTTCATTTTCCGAACCATTTGTTGACGTTGGTGAAGTATAGAGCATAACCATCCATTTTGACGGCAGCCATGGCATGAATTCTGACACTTTTACTTTCATTTTCCAGACCGCTTGTTGACCTGATCAAAGGAAGGAACATAACAGTGCAGGTGAAAGCAGCAAGTGCCCTGGAGTCTCTAGCGGAGAACAATCCTGACAGTCAGAAAGCCTTTCTAAAGTTGAATGCCCCCGAGGCTTTGATCAGGCTGCTGAAGGTGCGAAAACACAACATGGGGTATTACAATAATGCTTAGCTAATTTCGCATTTCAGTGCCATGAGGAGGGGCTCAGGTACTGTGATCGCACTTCATTCTCAGCAAATGCACAAGCCTGCTGTGCTTAATATATGTCGAAAGAATTTTGTGTTAACATCAAAATTGATCTTTTGATAATTGTGAAGTGTCCATCAGGGTTTTGAATTGAATGATTTTACACATTTGTCATTTGAGCATACATGTAATTTGAACTTCATATGGTGTTGCCATGCACCGTTAGAGTGAGAAAATAACTGCCTGAGTGGTTTGAAAAGCCTCAGTTTAGATCTCTTACATGACTTATGAGGTTTTCAGGTTCAGATCTGGCTCTCACTGATTTAACATTGTCTTGAGATATGTAGGTTTGTCAGTTAGGTGTTGGATGGTGGTTTCAGTCTTAGGGTTACACATACACCTAACTGCTGCCATATAAGTGAAATATTCTTGAAAAATAGAATTTGAATCAAATAAAGAAAAAAAAAATGTATACCTAACAGCTAAGGGTAATCAGAGTTTATGGTCATTTCTGTTTGGAACTAGTTTGTAAAATAAATTTGATTTTTTTTGTTAAATTAATTTAAAATTTCAGAAAAAAAGTATATAGTACTGTCCAGTTTATTTATTTAATTGTTTGCTGTTCTACCAGATATACATTTATATAGAAATTCTCTATCAGGTTTGTGTGTGTGTTTAACAGAACATCAACACAGAAGTGCGAGAGCAGGGGGCGTGTTCCTTGTGGGCGCTTGCAGGGCACACTAAAACCCAGCAGAGGTACATTGCAGAGAGGGTTGGCATCCAGTACATCATCCAGATGTTACTGGAACCCACGGAGAAGCTCCTCTATGTTGGTAAGAGCACAAGCCTGTGCCTGTATAAAATAAACACAGTACATTTATTTATTTATCTGCATACTCAAGAATATTTCACTTGTATAGTGGCAGCCAGCATTATGGTGAAAGGAAACCAGGCATCTGCAGTTTTCTGGCAGAACCTTCCTCCTCATGGCCTGAGAGGACTCACAGCAACGGCATTGGTGAGAGGCTCCTGGGTCATTGCGCTGTGCTGGCATGCAGGCCACCTGTCAGCGATGGTCCATGCTATTCCGGTAATACCATACATGGTGGGAAGTTCTTGTTTGTATAAAGGGATACAGAATCGATGCTGATTGGCTGACCGTGGAGATAGGGTTCCCTGGGTTAAATCTTGCAGCCTTGGTCACACTTGAATAAATCTACCACACTTCAAATTCAACTTTAGTCAAGGGACACCAGCCAATCAGAATGCATTCTGTATCCCTGTAACATTGTCGTCTGAAATATATAAATTTGCGTGACCAATACAATTTAATTACTAAAATCCCCATATTGTATTTCACCTAAAATTCGCAGTTTCAAGTCACACAGTTTGCTTGACTCTGATAAATTTGTCCACCGCATAGGTCCTTTTAAAGTTTATTTTTATTTCGTATTGTTTACTTGTGCGATTTCAGAAAAAAACTGAAGAGAATTGGCAACAAAAGCATCATTTTAAGGACTTACGTACTTCTAAAAGCGTGTTTTTACATGAAATGCATGATGCTACACAATGTTTTATAGGTCATCTTCAGTTTAAAAAGATCCAGGAGTCCCCCACCAATCCGGTCGCTCTTAGTTCGAGTCTTCCTCATGCTGGCTTCCTCTCCGGCCGGACATGGGAAGATCTGACAGTAACCTGCGGATGGTCGTGGGTTTTCCCCGGGCTCCCCCAGCTTTCCTCCCACCATAATGCTGGCCATTGTCGTATAAGTGAAATGTTCTTAAGTACGGCATAAACACCAGTCAAATAAATAAATAAATCAATTTAGAACGCCCTTTTTTTTTTTACATTCCCTTTATGCAATTCTTTTTACCACTCAGTAAAACTTGTTAGATGTATGTACATGTATATTCATGTTTCATATAACTCCCTGTCCTCAGGCTGTATGATGGCGATTGCTCTGGGGAGAGAGAATATAGCTAACCAGAACAAACTGGCAGAGGCAGACGCTTTCCAACAACTAGCAAGACTTCTGCGCTCTCAGAAGACATCTGATCGTGTTTTACTTGTGGTCATCAAGGTCATCGGAACCCTGTGTGTTGGTCAGTATCAGAAAAGTATGGAATAGAAATGAAATTTTTTGGAATATCAGGGCTAGATGAATATGTGAGGAGATTTGACAGGCACCTGTGAAATGATGTCCTCTAGGCTCACATTCATCTGAGCTCACATTCATCTGACTCCATGGGCCTCCGTGGCTCAGTTGCTTAGCATGCTAGCGCAGCATAATGACCCAGGAGTCTCTGACCAATGCGGTCGCTGTGAGTTCAAGTCCAGCTCATGCTAGCTTCCTCTCTGCCCGCCCGTAGGTCTGCCAGCAGTCTGCAGATGGTCGTGGGTTTCCCCCAGGCTGTGCCCAGTTTCCACCCACCATAATGCTGACCGCCGTCGTATAAGCAAAATACATGTATTCTTGAGTACGGCGCAAAATAGAAATCAAATAAATAAATAAATCATCAGACTCCAGTCAAACATAAGTCAATGGCATAAGCACCATTCAGTTAAATCTATTTTTAGTCACCGGTGCCCATAGTTGTTCTGCTACTGTTTCTGTTCCCCATGCAAAGCAGTGTAGAAGTTGGGAGACATCAGGATCAAACCTGGGTCGAGTCATTACAAAGACTTGAAAAATGGTACTTGATGCTGCCTTGCTTAGCGCTCAGCACTGAGACGTTAGAGCAAGGAATCATCACTGGTTGGCGCGGTGTCAGTAAAATGTGACTGGATGGGGTGTCATGTCTGGTGTCTTCACAGCATTATACTTCAGTGGTGGCAGCACGTTTGCAGCATGAGCTCACCCTGCCACAAGAAGACTCTAATGACTCCTTCTCGTCATACAACTGACGTAAAACCCCAAGCATCAATTCATTCAAGGCTGTGTATTCAACAATAAATGCACAATGTTTGTTTAGTTATTTACTTGATTGATGCTTGGTGCCGTGCTCAAGAAATTTTCACAGGTGTCAGCTTTACCGTTGGTGGAAACAGGATAACCAAACCTTCGAATCTGGCATCACAACTGAAACAGCAAGAGTTGACCTTATTGGTCAATGCCCTGATTGTCAGAGCAAACCAGTACTTCAACTTCCTCAACCAGCAGGGCATCCGAGTAGCCAGAGAAAAATATGTGCACATAATGATTTAGGAAACATAGTACCCTAATTCCTCAACCTTTTTCGCATACGAAACAGCAACTTACAGTGCAATTTATGCACATTTTTAATTTGGTTTTGGAAACAAAACTTTATTGGTTGGATTGTCCAATTTCAGGGCTTCACAAAAAGTATAATTTTATCAGTCAACACAGAATAATTCCTTCAGAATATTCTGGAATAAATACCTTGCAAACATGCTAAAAGGTTGAAGAATTACAGTAGATCCAGTTTGTTGATGTGCTTTATCATGTGATTTCATCCTGCATATGTGCGTATACTTGTAGGTGTGGCTTACCGCAACAATAAACTGACCCAGCGGAGACTGGCAGAGGAAGGAACCATACCTGTCCTCGTTCAGCTGCTTCTTTCCCCGCCCAATCAGGAGATTCAGGTGGAGATTGCTAACACGCTGGGCTGCGTCGTTCTCAGTAACCGCGACAACCAGGAAAAGCTGAAGGATGTGCAAGGATTCCAGTTCGAGATCTTACTGGATCTTCTGAGATCGAAGGACGAGGTAAGCAATTGGGGATGAGGGTGTACTGGATCTTCTGAGATAACAAGGATGAGGTGAGGGATGGGAGATGAGGGTGTACTGGATCTTTTGTGATCCAAGGTTGAAGTGAGCAGTGGGGGATGAGGGCGTACTGGATCTTCTGAGATCCAAGGATGAGATGGCAGATGAGGGTGTACGGGATCTTCTGAGGTCCTAGGATGAGGTGAGCAATGGGGGACGAGGGTATACAGGATTTTCTGAGATCCAAGAATGGCATGAGCGTATAAGAGTGAGGGTGTACTGGATCGAAGGATGAGGTGAGCAGGGGCCAGTAGGGTGTACTGGATCTTCTGTGATCCAAGGTTGAGTTGAGCAATGGGCATAGGGGTGTACTGGATCTTCTGTGATCCAAGGTTGAGGTGAGCAATGGGCATGGGGGTGTACTGGATCTTCTGTGATCCAAGGACGAGGTGAGCAATGGGCATGGGGGTGTACTGGATCTTCTGTGATCCAAGGTTGATGTGAGCAATGGGCATGAGGGTGTACTGGATTTTCTGTGATCCAAGGATGAGGTGAGCAATGAGGAATGAGGGTGTACTGGATCTTCTGTGATCCAAGGATGAGGTGAGCAATGGGGGATGAGGGTATACTGGATCTTCTCTGATCCAAGGATAAGGTGAGCAATGGGGAAGGAGGGTGTACTGGATCTTCTGAGAACTAAAGATGTGGATTAAGTTGACACTTCTGATACTTTAGATTTTTATACTTTGTTTTCATTTGTCTCATGAGTTTATCCACTTTCATCATTGATGAGACTTTTTACTTTTATACAGTGATAAGTTAATTTTTCTGGTGGGAACCTGTTTTGTTCAGTGATCTTGTTGAGGCACTGTACTCAAATCCCGCTCAAATCTCAGGGGGATGGCCAAATATTTGGGGAAAGGGCAGCAGTTTACACTGAATTATGCACAAATCTTGCCGCCATTTTGTATTAGGAAAATGAAAATGTGGTCTTTTTTTCTTCAGGATATTCGCCTTAAAGCTGGTATGGCACTGACTGTGTTCGCCTTTAACAACACGCCCCAGCAGTATGCGATCCGAGAGGCAGGAGGTATTCGCTATTCTGTCTTCCAGCGCTTTCTCAACTCTGGAGATGAGTACTACCAGTGTTACGCAGCATTCCAGGTAGGAGGCGCTTCATCTTGAATTGACATTTTGTTTATACATTGCTTGGTACAAATGCACAGTGCTAAAGTTTTTTTCCTAAGTGCGAAAATGTTTTCAGTGGAAAAGTTTCTAACCGTGTTTGCATTTTTACATCCTGAAATGAAATGCAGAATTGATAATATTGTAGCCTTTAACTTAGATTAATTATATTTATTTTGCTTTGTACTCTTTTTACACTTGTACGAAGGCAGTCAGGTTTATGGGTTGAGGTAAAAATGGGTGCGGCACAGGGCAACCCACTGTACATGTACCATGTGTGCCATGAACTTCCTGGTGTATAACCTTCACCACAGCCAACCGGCCATGTGTGCCATGAACTTCCTGGTGTATAACCTTCACCACAGCCAACCGGCCATGTGTGCCATGAACTTCCTGGTGTAAAACCTTCACCACAGCCAACCGGCCATGTGTGCCATGAACTTCCTGGTGTAAAACCTTCACCACAGCCAACCGGCCATGTGTGCCATGAACTTCCTGGTGTATAACCTTCACCACAGCCAACCGGTGAAAGGTGCATGTGGATTCAGGATAATTATGCTATTTTAGTACATGTGACCTCACAACGCAAATGGATGTCAGCAGCTCCCCCCTCCCCTGTCCTACTTTTCCCACTTTTTTGTTAAGTCTTGGTTAGGAAAGGCTTGTGTCATGATATTATCATATATGTAAAATGATGTAAGATAAACATTATGCGTCGCGGAAGCAAAATCTTTCATCACTTATGAGTATGTAAATCCCAAAGTCTTTAGTAATTTTGTGAGCCAATTTCGTGCAAAGCCTCTGTTGAAAATTGTCCAGTAAATTTAAGGAGATTACTTGGATCACAGAAGATCCAGTACACCCTCATTCCCCATTGCTCACCTTGTCCTTGGATTACAGAAGATCCATCACACCCTCATGATGATGCTTGGATGTTTTTCAGATTGTTGTTTTGTCGCGTGTGATCGTTGATCAGGACCAGGTGACCTTGACAGCTCGAGGGGTCTCCTTGCTGGTAGACATGGTTCGCTCGGAAGATGACAACGCTGTTGTTCTTGCATCCAGTCTGCTCTCCAGCCTGGCTCACACACGAGCAGGAATCCCCGACGCCATGGTAACGCTTGGTGTGATTGACCTTCTCATGGAGCGCCTCGATTCTGACAATGACCTTGTGCGAACAGCAGTAGCTGTTGCCCTAGGTTACCTGACTTTCAACAAGACCGCTGCTCGTATTCTGCTAGCATCGTGCCGGAACTGCCCCGGACTGTACGACCAGATGATGAACAACATCGGAAGTGATCCCAAAATCAGCGGAGAGTTTATAGAGGATTTCAGAAGAGCAAAGATCATTGGACTCCCAGCGCTGTGGTGAGTAGAAGAAGACTTCCAAAAGTTTATCGCTTTTTATTATATAGGGTGCCAAAATATAACAGAAAAGATTTCTGCTTGATAAGTCTGCTTTAGATAGATTTAGATTAGATATGATAATTACTGTATTGGTTGCCTTCTGATACGTATGAGACTTATTTGAGTTAGTAATCAAATTTTGAGCTTTATTATTAAATTAAATATTAAATATAGACCACTGAAACCTGTGCACAGAGATGCTTTCATTTTTTTTTATATATACATTTTTATGAAGAGAGTTAAAGGCGCTCAGATGTTTGAATTCCAAGGTGGTCTTTATGGAACATACTATCAGAGATTAGGAACACTGATGTCATGAGAGTTTGTCCAACTCTTTTCACGACACTGAATGTTAGAATAACGTTTTTTTTTTACCTATGAGTAAAAGATCACTGAAGTATTGCTTCCAAAGATTCCTTTCTTCTTGTGGACATTAGAAAAAAAGATGTGATGCTAGAGTTCCTCCATACCGTCAGTATGGCATATAAATCTCACCGTAGTATTCAAATATTGGAATGCCTTTCAACGCTTTTAAAAAAATCTAAAAAAAATAAATGAAAGTATTTTTACACATAGTTTTTAATTGTGTGTTTGATGAAACTTACATTATATTTTAACTTTCTTCTAATTTAGATAAGCAACTTAAAGAAGCTTGTTCAGGTATGACACTAGGGCCCATATTTATCGAACGTCCCGAGACTTACGTGAAAAATTCCAACAAAGCTAGTTAACCAACAAAGTCTTGCTGTAGGGAGTTTTAAAGTTGTACACCATTTCTTTTCCTGCAGGACAATGTATGAACCACTAAGTTCAGGGGCTTGTTTAGAGAGAGGCATCAAGCTCTGTGCACCCATAACCACAATGTTGTTGATATTTTTATGTTGCAGTGAAAATTAACCCAATTCCTCAACCTGTTTGCATATGGAAGGAAATTTAAGTGCAATTATTCATGTTTTTAATTTGATTCTGGATGCAAAACTATATTGGTTTGATTTCAGGGCATCACAAAGAGTATAATTTTATCAGCCTTCACAGAATAGTGTCGTCAGAATTTGCTCAAATAAACACCTTACAAACACGCGAAAAGGTTGAAGAATTACTGTGCTCATGTAAAATGACATGTACATTTTATGCTTTGTGTTTATTTCTTTGCATTTATTGGTGTATTTATTGGTGTGTTACGCTGCACTCAAGAATATTTCATTTATACGACGACAGCAGAGGAAACCGGGCAGAGTGTGGGGGAATCTCACGACCATCCATGCTGTCATACCTTCCACACTTAGAGGAATTATGCTTTGTTAAGCAAAACCATGATCGGCTCTGATTGACTGGTGCTGTGAAAGTATTTATGTTAATATGTAAGCGAAAGTTAGAATAAAAGTCTTAATCATCTTCGAATTAACATTTAGGAAAGCGACTCTGTAAATGGATTGTATTTATGCTGAGGAATCAAAACCGTTTTGTTTATGATTACAGCTTAGAAATCAACGGTGGACCTCCAGCAGTTCCACCCAGTAAACGTTCTAGTGAGTATTTGTACTTGTTTTGTTATGTGGCCTCATGCAGTTTTTAGCTTTGTATTGGGCGTAGCTTATGTCATACCCTGAGTGTCAGCGTCCAGTGACAAGGAAAGCAATGTTAAACAAAGTGCTAGGGTTGGAGGGAGGGTGTGTATCTTAAAAAGTGCTGTTGGTATTGAGCTCAGGGTTTGTACACATGTCGAGCACAATAACACATGTACATGTAGGGCAGGGGGATATTCCATCATTGATTCAGGGTGTACATATCTGAATTCTGACAGTGTAGTCTGTGTTAGAATCAATGTTAGGGGTTGAATCTCAAAAAGTACAATCCTGAAGTTTTACTTACATATATATCACAGTGACACCAGGGAGGGGTGTTCCATTACCAAAACTCTTTGGGCATAATAATTACCTTAAATTTTTGAATTCTTCATGTCATTACTTTGTGTATTGAGCTGAAGTTTTGCACTCATGTATCTCCTGCAGGATACCACTTTAGTGCTGTAGCCTTGCTACCACATCTAGGATGACTTTTTTCAGAGATTTAGACATTGTTTTTGTTTGTCTTTAGTTGTTGTTAGACCACCTGCCATGGTTTGTGACAAATTACTGTTCCCTGTAACAGTCTGACAAAGTTATAATAGTCACGCAAAAATTTCTAGTAGACCAATTCTGCAGCAAGCTACCATCAAACCTGTGGTGTGCCTCTAAACTGTTTGTGGAAAACCGGGTGAATAGCGGAGTATCGAGTTGGAACTTTTTTATCCTCAACAGTCCAACTGTGTTGTGTGACTTGTGAGAAATGTTTGGCAAGCTTTCTTGACATTAATTTACTGATTACCTGTCTCACTCTTTTCCAGAGGCACAAATGACACCTCTTTCCGTTAGTCACTTCTCAAGTTCACAAACGTTCAGATTCTCAATTTTCTCTGTCATTCATCTAATCTAAATTACTGTTTATGGCACTTTTTTCAGACGCTCATGTTATAGCAAATGTGATCAAAAATAGTTGCCTAACATTTTTGATAGGCCACATGATATAGTTGGTACTTTTTCTACCTTCATCGATAAAAGAGTTTGAACTCGAAACTTCCCTATCATGGTCACAGCAGTCTGTGTAAAGACAAAATTACCCTAAATAACAGTAAATTTCGACCATGACTAACTTGATCATTTTTCCTGATTCTGGGAGTTCTATCGAGTTTAGAAAAGTGTGTTTAGGTCTGCTTGGAACATGGGGTGACAGTCTACTGGAAAATTGTAAGCTTTAACACCAAAAATAACATTTTATTTCATTTATTTGCCTTCAAAAATGCACTTTTGTGGGCAATATTCTTGATCATTTGGGGTAATTGTTACTTCATTTTTGGTCGTATACATGTATATACTGACTTTGTTCTGTGAAATCTTGACATTATGAATATTACAAGGTCCTGGTCAGTCATTCTGGTTTCCTCTTTTTTTAGTTAAAACTGTTTAATGCGCTATTATATACTTTGTCAAAAAACCAATTCAAAATTAAATAGGTCAGTAAATACATCACTTTGCCATAAGCCTTGCTTTTTCTTCACACCAACAGCAGCTCGCCCAAGCACCTCCTTTTCTCCAGCCGAAGATCGACCAATGACGAGACACAGATCAAACAGAGCGAAATCAGCACCTGCTTACAGCCAGGGTTTGCGTTCTCAGAGCTCCCAGTCTTCTAGTGCCAGGTTTTCTAACGCTAGCTCCGTTGCTAAAGACTGTAAAGCAGATGGACCAAAGGGCAGGCCTGCTTCAAGGGCCACATATACTGTCAGTGGTCGCCAGAAATCTGCCCTGAACAGTGGGTTTAAGTCACATCTTTTGGCATGGAAGGAAGACAAAAAGAAACCAGAGAGCTAAACACAGATATTTCATGAAAAAAAAAACAGTTGTTTATTTCCTAAATTTCTTTAAAAGTTTTGGAACATACCATTTGCTGGCTAAAGGTTGATCAGCCTAAAGTTTGTGAACATTTTTTGAAAGTGTTTAAGAAATCATGAAGTCTTCATTCGAATAGGTTGCCATAGCAGGGATTTTTAAAAGCTAAGGTAGCACAAAGAATGGAAAAATATTGTCGCCCATTTTTAAAATTCAGGTTGAAAAAAAAAATCTGTAATGTGACGATGAAAAGCTTTTTTCAAGTATTTGGTTTGGATGAAACCAGACAATTTTATGGAACTGGACAGCAGTGTATGGGCTGAAATGTAGGTGGTAGAAATTTCTTCTTAAACACCTTCCAAACCACTTGCGGATGGCTGTGGGTTTCACCAATCAAATAAGTAAATAAATTAAACTTTGCATTACAAGATGCTGAGACAACGTCGACTCCCAATGGATAAACATAGCGAACAACACAAGCTGTTTTTATTACCTCCATTTGAAAAGAGTTTTTTGATCCCTTAAACCTTAATTATATGAAAGTGATTTATGTTTCACTATCTTGCCCAGTTTATGAATTCATTGCGTTTTATTGATGTCACGTTATGCAGAAAAAGGGTTTCAGGTTTGTAAGATCAACTAAGATCTTGATCCTTTTGTATTTTTTTTCATCTTTCCGCCGCGAAAACTTTAT
This sequence comes from Liolophura sinensis, assembly GCF_032854445.1. Taxonomy (NCBI): domain Eukaryota; kingdom Metazoa; phylum Mollusca; class Polyplacophora; order Chitonida; family Chitonidae; genus Liolophura; species Liolophura sinensis. The sequence continues at coordinate 25,279,840 of NC_088305.1, read as the reverse complement.
CCCACCCAACATTCTGTTTATGCAGGGTATTCAATTCTTACAGAGAATGTTAAGTGAGATAAAATTTTCGTGCCCCATCACCTTGCCCGAAGTTGAAAAAAATATTCCAAGCAATGCAAGACGTAATGCTAGACGGCTGGAGGTGTCCTGAAATCGTTTTATGGGGTTTTTATTCTTCACATAGATCCATTGTAGTTTTATTCGCTGAACAGTGTATAGACAGTGCGCATGTGTGTACATGGGCCTTCATTTTTTGGGTCGCCATTAATTTGGTCTGACTTGTGATTCATTTTAGTTTTTTACACTTTTGTAAAAAGTCTTACTGCTTCCGATGCCAGTCGATATTGCCAATATTCCCTGCCATAATAATTCTTTCATTTACTGTATAACCATGCGATAAATCTAGCAAAAGTTGATTTTTTTTTCTCAACCGCTCATGATTGTATTAAGACGTTCCTATACTTCAAGTACATCATTTTGTGAAGGAAAATTTTACTGTAAATCTTCAACCTTTTTAATCACTAAAGGACTTTTTCAGTGGAAGTTATGCATACAGTTATTATGCAAATGATGCTGAAATGGTTTGGTTGTGTCATTAAAGATGCAAGTTACATAAAACTGTGCAACTTATTTCTCTGCACCCTCCCAGGATGTTTCAAAATATTGGTAGCAGAGGCGATTGAAAAAGTTGAAGAAATAGGGTGCTTCATATATATCCTATTTTTTCAACTTTTTCGCAGGTTTAAGGGCAATTTTGAATGCAGTTTATTCACTTTAATCTTTTACCTGTGTCATTTTTTTTAGGTTTGATGGGTTTTCCTATATCAAGACCTTACACAAAATATAATGTTTTGAGTGTACACAGAGAAATGCCTTCAGAATATGTTAATAACAAAACCAGGTAATCGTGTGAAAACGTTGAAGAAATAGGGTACGAGTTCAGATATTTTAAAGTCTTAAATATGCATTTGTTTGAAAATAGATATACGTAAAGTGTTTATAATATTCTGAACATAAACCTGATTGTTTATCGAAGTTAAGTGTATTGTTTGTTATGGCTCTCAATATCTACACAAAATCCCTCGAAATATTGAAGTATGTTATTTATTTTGGATGCTGATATTTAGTAATTGTGTCTACTATTTTATGTGTAGGTGGTTCACAATATATTATGATGGAGATAAAAAATGCAATGTGAACTTTATTTTGATATATATGAACTGAATTGTTCATATATAATTTAGTTTTACCGTACCAAGTTATCCAGCCTCTGGAAGGTTGACATACAAATTGTTAGTGACACCACAAGGTGATTGTGACATCAAAATATGGCACTTCTGTGATACATTTTTGACTATATAATGGTGTCTAACAGTACGATATTATAGATTTCGTCTTACTTTGGTTAATTTTGAAGCTTTTAAATTTTAAAATCTTCGAATATAATTGAGTAAATTTAAAGAAGATTTTGCACAAGGGAACCTCATAGTCTTGCCAATATTGTCACTGGCGACACAGTGTCACATTAATGTGATTTCGTGACAGAGATGCAAAATTTAATCAATGACTATCCTTAATTAACATTTTTATTTTTAAGTAGGTGCATATATTTTTATTTGTCTTTTTGTTTTTTCTTCACTGTGATAATGTATTCTCCGTCCGCGGCCGTTTTTGTTTGTTGTATATGTTTATGTGTTGGTATGTAATGTCTAATGAGGCATACAATTGTATTTATATATATTTATACATGCAATATTACTGATTTCACTCGATGGTAATGGAAAATGATCTGTTTACCTGAATAAATAAATTTAAAAAAACAAAACGTGTTATATTTTGTTAAGGTTTTGATTTTTCCTGACACATGGTTGCGGAAACAGATACTGTTGTGATTAATCCAATGGCCTGGTGTAAAATGGACTTTAGATTAATTATGTCTTTGAATGGTGGTTTACGTCGTACCCAAGAAGATTTCACTTACATGGCGGCGGTCAGTTTCATGGTGGGCGGAAAGCGTTACGGACCATCCCAGGTACAGCCGGAGAGGAAAACTTCAGCGGCGTAATTTCAACACAATATGCTAAAATTACATCGGACGTTCCAAAGGAAAAGACAGCTCACAAATAAACTGAGGGTCACCAGATAGACTGCTGACGGTGTATATTTGCCTATTGATGTTTTTCAAATGTTTTATGATTTATTTATTTATTTATTTATTTCATTCGTGTTTTACGACAGGCTCAAGAATAAATCTGTTATACGACACTGGTTAGTATTAAGATGGGAGGAAACAGGCAGAGCCTGGGGAAACCCACAACCATCCGCAGGTTTCTGCAAGTCCTCTCGGTGGTAAGGAACTCTGACGTCCCATCCGACTACATTGTTGTGAAAAATGCGCCATCAACATGTTCACAACATAATTTAATCATTTATATCTGACAAAAAAAAATAATAATAATAAATAAATTTAAAAAATGGGATTTTTAACCATAATAGTATTCCATAAAAATGGTGAAATATTCTCTCGCGCTTTTACTCATGTGCATCGTATTTACATCTGGAAACATATGTTCATAATGGTTGTTATGGGAACGAAAACAAGATATTCTTCAAATTTTTACCGACAAACCGACTCTTGAATGATCTGCCTGTATGCCGTCTAACATGTATAGACGATGTTTACGATGTTACAATGAAAGAAAGAAGAACTGTTCTTCCAGAAGGCTATATAAGCAAACTGACATCCGTAGACTTACTATGAATACCGTACAAAAGGATATGTCATCTTAACGGCTACAGTGGTACATTAAAAGGTAAGAAAGCATTCATCCATACATTTATAGGTATATTTTCACGTGACATACATAATAAGCTAAGCAGCAGTTCATCTGAATATTTACATTAAACGTAAAATTCCAATACCTCTTGAAGTGTACAGTAATACGTTCCTGTAAAAAAAAAATCAGAAACAAAAAGGCATTTTATCTTTTAATCCAACCGCTTTTGCCCTGGATTTCTTATGAGATCCTCTTTGTTCACCGGGACGCGAAGGTATGATAGTGTACTAATAATTAACAACATGTACGTAAAAACGTTAGAAAACATGATACATGTTGATGCAAGAGACTGACCATGATAAGCAAAACACAGGCAAAAGTTCAAGACTTTATATTTTTTATAGTATTATTTATGTACAAAACTCATGTAACTCCCTTTGATTATGTCACAAGAAAACAATAATACTGGGTTATATCATTAGGGATATATATGCGTATAATAGTCTATGGCTAGCTTATTTGTCATATAAAGCATTAGTTTTCAACAGCCGTGATTCGCCGGAAATGAACCCCGTTACCGTGGGTTCTGAGAAATTACTAGGCTAAACGCACAAATGCATACGTTCAAGCCATCTTTGTTAGCACTCTTAGGTGAATAAATACCCGTGAATAAATACCTGTGGATAAAGTATAATCTACTTAATTTTGCATTAGTCGACTTTAATAACATTCAGAAAATAAATCATTTAGTGAGAAATGAACAGCTTAAAATGGAATTACAGACATGGAAAATCCGGAACTTAACCTTACTAGGAAAGATTACTCGTGATTAAATCCCGTGCCCTCTCTAAGATGATGCATTTCTTTATTTCTCTGCCAAACCCACCAGATGACACATTGACAGAAATTAAAAAGGAGTACTTTATAAATATTTATGGAACGATGTGTCGAACAGAATAAAAAGACAAAGTCGACAATGATTTTGCTAGTGGAGGTGTATATAATGATTAACTTGGTTCCATATTTACAATCAATTAAGATATAATGGATTAGAAAATTTATTTTTAATGAACAGAACTGACAGGGAACATGTATTAATAATAAAATCTATCAAATATTAAACAACATGGGGAGTAGTTACATCGAATATGTTACAAAGAATAAAAAGCTCTTTTTGGAAAGACGCTCTAAAACCTTGGGGCATTTTCCACCAAAAATTGCAGGAAAGAACAACAGTAGATATAGCAGATGAAGACTTGTGGTATAATTCGAACTTTAAAGGAGAAAAAAAATTTAAAAACATGGCTCTACAGGCTAAAAAAGAGCACATTTTTTTCAATCTGGTGGTGCCTACTGCATAATTTTACGATTTTCCTTGCCATACACGTAAAGCCTGAAAACGGCAAAGCTGGCATTAGTCGTTGAGTCCATCGCGTCCTCGATCTTTAACACCGTGTAATTTATGCTGCGGGTGTGTTGCCTATCAGCCAGTGGGAGTCGTTAACGCTGCCCGCTTGATCGTGTAAACTCGGAACCAACTTCCAAAATTCCGGTTTCCCGAGCGTCAAGCGGAAATCACCGAGGCAACACGAAGTACCGGCGGTTGGCAGGTCACGCACATTTTCTACCGGAAATGTACCGGTTTCCGACGGAAATTCTTCTCCTAACAAAGACGACTTCAGGACTAGTTCTTAGGCAAAATGGAGTCGCACATAGCGGATTTACGCGCTGAATATGTTTATAATTTATCAACTTGAGGTATACATTAGGATTTTTTATGGCATGCACATACGAGGAAATGCATACTATTTTTAATGGTATTTGTTTGACATTTTGGTTTTCTTTTCCTTTCAGCGTTCACATTTCCAAAATCCAAAACTGGTTTAATAATAAAGTACGATATATAAGAGATTTACTAGAGAAGGAGGGCAAATTTCTACCATTTGCACAATTTAAGAAAATGCTTATGATTACCTTTTTATGATTAAAGGTACATACCTTGACTATAATAACCTAATTACAAAGATTCCTAAACCATGGATCCAAGATATACTAGCCAACTTTTCCGATATCTTTTCAACTTCTAATGAAATAAAAATTAAATAAACCATACTTTTATGACGTGTTAAACACCGCTTATGAAAAACAACGTATTCATAATAAATGGGAATATAACCTTAAACTAAAAGAAATAAAATGGGCAAATACATTTTCTTCCATTTTTTTCTGTATAACAATATACAAAACTGAAGGATTTTCAATACAAATTATTGCATAAGATAATACCAATAAGACTGTATCTCTGTAAAATAGGCCGTAAAGATGACGATGTTTGTGAAATATGTAAGACCACCAAAGGAACACCTGGACATCTTTTTCTTGAATGACCGACCGAAACGAACTTTTTGCAAAACTTTGAAGAAATTTATAAACGATAGTTTCTAACTAAACGTTATCTTAAAAGGAGAAAAAATATTTTAGGATGGGGAAGGGCCAACTTGCTCTCAATGAATTAACAATACTGGCGAAAAAAAATATATTTAATTGTAGAAAAATAAACCAGGCTTTCTTAATAAACTCTGGGAATACTATAAGAAAAAAAAGTAGAAAAATATCTCAGGGAAAGAGACACATTTTAAGGACAAAGAGAACATTTGTTATTACTACTTTACAACACACTTTGAATAAAACAGATATGAACGCATGAGGTGAATAAGTGGGAGTGGTCAAAACATGGTTATTCAGATATCACAAATATCGTCTTCTGATTGTTGAAGACAAAAAAAGTATGGTCTACATTTTTAGTATTCCTGTTTTCGGAATCCTAAGAGGTCTTTCATGTGATTTTGATTTACGGAAAAAAGAGCGGCAACGTTATTTTCTGAAATGTGTCTCCATACATGTAGACGTTATATTCGCAAACGTTTCTTAATAACAGAGTTCTTTTGCGTCGCATTCCGTTCACGAGGTTTATAGCCACAGCGAGATTTACTTTATAAAATGGATGTTATCTTCAAGGTTAATTTAAAAACACCAAAAGATAAGCGTTATCCCCAGTTTTTAGCCTAGCTTACCCTCATCTGTTGCATTGGGATCGATTTCACAAAACGATTTTTGACTTCAAGTCATGATTATGAATTACCTTGTACAGCAGAATTTGTTCTCAAAATTTAACGGTTTTGTCCTAGTATAATATTTTTCATGCAACCACTAAAAGTGTTATTTCAGTGGGGGCAGTTCAGCCACTTTTCAAACATTTGAATCCGTCGGTAGGCCTATCAGGTTGCTGTGGTGGTTACGTTAAACGTTTCTTTGTAGATCGGTGCTAGCAGAACACAATATGTAACGCTCAAGCTAATATCTTATATTGCTATTGTTGTCCTAATGTTAAACGAAGAACAAATGTGGTTTTATAGTCCAGACTAAATTTAAATCCAAAAACCCGTTTCAAAAAGCTATCGTAGGCTGGGATATTTCTAACTACCAAGGCAGTACATGTCTTATAGATGCGTTCCCCTGGTAACCCAGGTTCTTGTGCGAGTGCTCTATACAGGCCTAGTAATGTTACCTGTGGCATTAATAGAAATTCTTGACATTGTTGTATTACTATTATGTGTGGTTTAGGATATTTCTGGTCAGATATATTGCTCCACTAGTAATTCTTCAGATCGCTGCTGTCATAGTACAACGATTTGTCGGCAGAGTTGTCGAACCACTTCGATTGTTCTTTGAGCAGAGTGGCGAAGGTCGGGCGATCCTCGGGCATCTGATTCCAACACCTCTTCGTCAACACATCGTAACTACAACAACACACATCATTAACAATCCTTACTATAACGGTATACCTACGTCTTTTTATCAATCCAACACTGTAGTTATCAGTAAAACTGTAAAACTGAATATATGCAGGGCTGATACCGGTAGAGAGAGAGTTTGCTGATGGCGTCATTATATATCCACAGAAGAATTTATTAGTGCAAGCCGACACATATTCATTAAACCCCGTCCAGACTGTCCAATATCGTTCAACGTTTGTTGACTCATCAGCAAGTTGAATGATGTTGAGGTAAGTTGAGTGTCCCGTCCACAGTACAAATGAGATAGGTCAACACTGTTGTCCTGTGCTGAGCTGTGCTTTTTTTTTACCAAACATTCAACAAACTGGAGGGAATTTCCATCCTTCTCTCCAATGCATGAAACACAATGGTTTTTTTTCATCCCTGTCTTTGTAATCTTTAGAGAGTGTTGAGAGGGTATTTTTCATACCCCTGTATCAACGAAACTGTCTCATCGTGAGACCAGTTTCTCTCTTTCGCCTTGGGTGCCGCCATTTTGCCCAGGTGACGTGCCTTAAGACGGTCACGTTATTGCTACACGTCCTCTGATTGGCTATTTTCACTCAACATGACTCAACTTGTTGACAAAAAACATACATGCACATTTCCGATTCAACAATGTTGGATGATAATGAGTGTCGTTGAACGAAGTTGAAGAACCCGTCCAGAATACTCAACTTCAAATTGACTATTCTTAAGTCAACAAAAGTTGATTGATGTTGGATAGTCTGGATTTCATTTGTTTAAGAAAAACGTCATGATTAAATAACTGAATGAAATCAATTTTAAACAATAAGTCCACTCACTCATCTGTCATGAACTCTGGTCTTGGGAGTCGATAGCCTTGATTAAGTTTCTTCAACAAATCTCCTCCTTTAATGCCGGTGTAAGGGGCCTCGCCTGCCGGAAAATATCGAGAATCAACAAAAAAAAAAAGGTTGAACAAGTTTTGACACAGAAATCTTATCTCTCCAAGAGCAAGGTGTAATACTCATGGAGCCGTAAAAGTGACATGGTGAAAAAATTCTTGAAGGGAAAACAAAAATTTTGGGAGTGAAAAAAAATTTGGGAGGGAGATGGGGTGGGGGGTGGGGTTGGTATGGTCGCTTCAGGAAAATCGGGGCCCGGAGTTTATAAGTCGCGGCCACGACATAATTGACCAATCATAAGGGTTACACTACAATCTCATCTACATAACTAGAGGGCCACTGCCTGATCGTCAGGGCCATTATGCCACTGCAAATTAACTTTTGTCGCCTGCAAATTATATTCTCTCAATCTCAGTCTTAGCTGCATGAAATGACCGGTTCGTGCCTCATTTTCTCTATTGTTTGGAGCAGAATAAACTTAACACCCAGTTTTAACAGCTGGTCAAATCCCTCGAATGCTGCGCATTCTCAGGATTTTGACTCGAATCCCTCGAATACTGCGCATTCTCAGGATTTGAGTCGGTACGAAACAAGGTTCAGCGGGGTCGAGTTAGACAACAAACACTGCATCGGCGATGTTACGCCTTAAACACACACACATAGAGCTTACCAGCTGTCAACTATGAGGGACATTTGAAGTGTATAATCGCAAGACCAATTTTATAAACAAATGTTTACCACAAGCCTCCTTAGTGCCAAGAAAGTAAACGAAATAAGAAAAGCGTGTCAAGTAAGAAATTAATACGAACTGATGTAAAGAGAAGCAGTCAACAAGTTTCGGAATCTTCTATACAGGCGGAGTTTTATAATATGGAATGTGGGGGGTTCCTCCGTGGCCCAGGGAGTTAGCGTGCCAGCGCGGTGAAATGACTCAGGAACCTCTCACCAATGCGGTTGCTGTGAGTTCAAGTCCAGCTCATGCTTGGGGTTTACTGTTGTACTTTTTCAACTTTTCAGTCACACTCCTTAGAGTGTATCTGAAGTGCCTCCTTATGTGGTGCTGCCTCATCGAGACGCCCCGCCCGAGCCATTATACTGATACGGCTCAGCCGTTGCCCTATCCCCTTCAAGCGAGGAAGCTGCAACTTTCCCTTTGTAAAGTCTTATATGTGACTCAACCCAGGATTGATCCTGGATTTAGCGCTCCCGAAGCGGACGCCATATCAACTGTCGTCGTATAAGTGAAATGTTCTATAGTACAATCACGAATCCAATAAATAACATTATTTGGTCACATTTCCACTGCTAAAACTCGCGATTTCTCTGAATGGCGACGTGGCTAAGTTCCGAGATTAGAACAAATACCTACCAAGGCTGAATGTTTCCCAAACAACTACACCGTAGGACCAGACATCGGACTTCTCGTTTGATTTTTTGGTGGACTTAGCCTTCACTAGCTCTGGTGCCATCCACTTCAGAGGCAGTCGTTCCTAGAGATGGAAAATTAATTAAGCTTACATATGGGGAAAGAGGCAAACAAATACAGGCAGACCAGGCACAGTTAAAAGGACACAGAATCGATTCTGACTGGCTGGTGTGAGGGAAAATCCATGCTTTGTCTAGCCTAAGCTGAAATTTAGGTTTTTCAAGCGTGATCAGACTGTAGGGTTTACGCGAAACCCTATCTCCTCTGTCAGCCAATCAGCATCGATTCTGTATCCTTTTAAAGGATAATAGTATTTCACCAGGAGAGCCTTTGAGAAACGTAATTATGACTTTAAATGCAAAAAAAACCCCCAAAAAACAATAGATTCACTACCCGTGCCAATCTTCAGCCGACCGCCCGTTCAGCGGGTGATGTCATAGATGGCCAACACAAATTTACCTGGCCCACATAACGTCGGAATCCATATCAAAAGGATGTGATTTTCAAGATGGCTTCCGTGGCTCAGTTGGTTAGCCCACTAGCGCAGCCTAATGACCTAGGAGCCACTCAACAATGTGGTCGCTGTGAGTTCAAGTCCAGCTCATGCTGGCTTTCTCTCCCGCTGTAAGTGGGAAGGTCTTCCTGCAACCTGGGGACGATCTTGGGTTTCTCCCGGACCCTACCCGGTTTCCTCCCACCATTATGCTTAGCTATATAAATGGAATATTCTTGAGTACGGCGTAAAATACCAATCAAATTAATAAATAAGTAAATAAATCAAACTGCCACTGAGTTGTTGTACACCGTTCACAACTTGTTAGGAGCTCACTCGTTGGTCGACAGAAGAGACACAGCCAATCGGATAACGTGTATCAAAGCGCCATTGGATGCCATCACGTGGTTATTTCTGCTTTTCTTTGACCTTATACCGGCATACCGAAGACTGATGAAACTAATGCTAAGCCCTATCACCACAGTTTATATACTATATTTAAAACCTTTTTTCCTCCTTGCTGTTAAATTCAGCTACCTGCCGGGATTATATCCTAACTCCTGTCAGCCCGGCATGGATTTGCCAGTGGTGGGTGCAAAAACACTTCAGTATTGTGCCCTGAATCCACGCTTCCTTGAGGGCCAAATCGTTTGGAAACTTGAAAAAAACTAACCCCAAGGTTCTACAAAGATCTATTTTTATAACCGTATGCAGAACAGCAAACCATTCCTCGGAGAAATTCGATATGCTTGTTGTCATTTGTGTGGGTTTTTAAAATTGAACTAAATGGCGGTGCTCTGAAAGTCTGTAAAGGTTGGCCTTATATGACATCATTCGGCGGAGACTACCGAGTGTTGGCGGAAAAAATGCATAAACCCTGCCTCATTATCTAATGATTCTACAGATTGCATACAGACAGATGGGTAAACAGACAGACATGGAGACATATATAGGTAGGAGTTGTACCCCTTTTGTCGTGTTGTCGGCCTCCTCAGCCAACTCGTCCGGTACCGGGCCAAATCCGATTATCTTGGGCTGAAGAGTGAAGTCCAACAGGATATTACGGGCCGCTAACTTCCGGTGTACAATCTAAAATAATGCAAACATAAGAAAATGGAAAAAAAGAGAAAAAATGGTGTACGAAAATCATGTTGTACGAAAATTATGATGCTGCATAGGTGAATTTTTTTAATTGCTTAATTTTTTAAAAACTAGATGTGTTTTTAAATGCTCCCTTTAGCTGCCGCTACAGCTTAAGTTCTCAGTCTTTGCTGGTTTATGTGACTATAGTGGCGCGCCATGAACATTAAATTCATTTTATTGTTTTATTTTTTACTAGACGTGTTTAACTGAAATCTCCTCTCTGACTGTCTTGATTGGTTTATGTTACTCGTGGCATGTCAACAACACTCCGGTTGAATCACGACGGTGTCTCGTTGAATCCGGTCGGACTTCATGACAACATATTTATTGCGCTGGCTCACTGGAAAGCACCTTGAACATACCATGCATGACACCGCACGCAATAACATTTTACAGATATCGCGCCGACTATATTACTTAGGGCTATTTATCTTTTATGTGCCAAAAGTTAAATATTATTATATGTTATATATATGGCTGGACTAGGGATTGAACTCAGGATCTACGGCTTGCGAAACTACACTAAAGATGAATATGTTAATTTGAACAGAAAGTCTGTTGTCTGAGCGATGCTGGAATGTATTCTGTTATTACAACAAAATGTTCTGTCATATTCAACATAGTATTCTGTTAGTCTAATGCAATCTTTATGTTGAATTAATAGAATGTTTGTGTTATATCAAACAGACGAATTTGCTGCAACAGCAGAATACATTCTAGAATTACTCTGACAACAGGCCTTCTGTTAAATTTAACACATTATGTTTTTGAGTGTAACCGTCCAAGCACTACCCCACAGCAGCCGGTACGCCAATATAAACATGTCTACTCATGTCAGATCGGGATAGACCGCCGCAGCCACACTTTTAAGCACACTTCACATTGAAGCGCATCTAAACATAACAAAGGGCTTCGATTCGGATGTGGGCAAACCAGATACAGTTACAAATTCGCTTCGATGCCCATAAAATTCAATCAACCAACGTAGCCCTACATGCATACATGGTTTCAGAATTTCGATTTGATTTTGTTCTGTAATCAATTCGGTTATAACTACACCTGTGTGTAATTAGACACAAATTTTCTGAGCTATACCGGAAGTATGATGTGTTTGGGAACGAATTTCCGCCAATCAGCGCCTTCGGAATCGTAATGAAATTAAAAACGGAAAACCTACTTGGATTGATATCGAATGGATCAGAATTAACCATAAGTGAAAGTCTTGCTATGTCAACGTGATTAGTCAGTGACAATTCAGCGTTTGTATTCGATTCTCGTTCACTCATACATTCACTCGTGTCGTATCTTACGTCTCTGGAAGCCAAATATTCCATTCCTTTGGCCACACCATAAACAATGAAGAACATTCTGTCAACGACATCACCGTGGATTTTCCCGATAGTTTTCTGATTGCCCAGCCAGGTTTTCAGTGGGCCCATCTCGCAGAATTCCAACAACATGATTGGGCCTCCTGCAAGATGGGAGAACTTGACAATAAACAGGACCTTCTCAAACCAGGCATTTGCTTAGATATACAACTAGTTAACCTGTCAGCGAACATACCAGTTGATGAATAACATGGTCAATTTCAACACCAAGAATTTGCCTTTTAAATTAAGTCCGTTCATCAAGAAGCTTTCAGGTTAAGGTGGGGTTTAAAAGAAAAGAATGAATGAGTGAATGATTACGGCTTTAAAGTCACTTTGGCAATATCCCAGCCATATTGTGGCGAGAACATGTTTAAAAGATGACACTGTAAAATGTTTCCATTGCAACATTCAAAATCAAACAAAAATAGACGGATAAGTTTTAATGCAATTGTAATCAACAAATTCATATAAAATTAATTAAATATAGTTCTTATACAATGACCTTTAATATCATAAAATATAGTTCTTGCATAAAAAATTAAAAAATATGTTTTAAATATTTTTCTATAGCATCGTCAGCAACACTAGTTATAATCATGACACACAGCACATCTATTTGATGTGAACCTATACTGTCCACCGGGCCTACACGGGAGAGTTCAAGGTCAGCCGCCTTTTACGCCCAGCTTGCATAGAGGACTGAGGTTCTATTCTGTTTACCCAGGAAATCCCACGGGGATAGAAGAAAAAACTACACTAGGCCAAATGTATATATGTATCGTTTAAAAAGCATAACTTTATGTTTTTGTGATGTTGCAGTTCAAAGTAAAATAAAAGACTCGCTTTGAGAGAATCTAAAGAGCCGCCAAGTTACCAGTTTTATCTTATTAGGTGCGAATTATTTCTATAAACGAAGGACGCGTCTTCCGTTTACGTCACCCAACCCCTAGGGTGCGAGTGAGGCGACACGTGGCCTTGTAAGAATTCCTTATTAGAAGTTGTTTTCTTTTAACATCACTCGGTTTTGGGCTAGGGGGATTGCCAGGTAACAGCTCAAGGGTGGTGGTTCATTCCGGACATCCTTATCACCGCCTTACAAGTGTTAAATATCAATTAGCCGTTAAACACCTATCTAATCAATAAAACCAATGACTGCTGGTTTATATCTCCGGCTTCAACTTACGTTCTTCATCATCATTAATGGCGCCGATAAAGCGGACGACGTTCTCGTGGTCCAAATCATTACTGGCCATGAAATTGATCTTGGCCTTCATCAGGAGTCGCTCGTTCTCATTCTGGCTTTTGGCAGCTGGAAACAAAATTGGGCGAATCGTACGTTTCATCAAACTGATCAAATCTTTAGCATAAACTAATTAGGGCACAGGTGATTTAACTGATAATGATATATATTCACTGCCACACAACAAAAATTATGCAATGTGTGAACGGGGTTCCTATTTGAAACATTTCAACAAAATGCGTAACTAATAAGCCCATTTTATAAAACGATTTTTTTCCGATTGAGGGAGTGAGTGAAGTGAATGAATGTTTATCGTCGTTCTGAATAATTTTGCAGTCATATGACGATGAAGGAATCCTAGAGTGTATGTAATGTCTTTCCTTGTTGCAGGGCGGATTTCCACCACTTTTGTATCTAGTAGGCTGGTTCACTGAGACAACTTACCGAAGGCAAGTAAGCCGCCCCGCCCGAGCCATTATACTGAAACGGGTCAACCAGTCGTTGCATTATCCCCTACATGAGAAACGCCAAGCCTTTTAAGGTCTTAGGTGTGACTCGACCCAGGATTGACCCTGGATCTACCGCCTCCCGAAACGGATGTTCTACCAACTATGCTATCGGGGCCCGGTTTGATTAACTGAAGGTCAAACTTTAAAACTTTAAATGTAGATATGATTTTTTTGTGTCTAAATAAATCTATATGTTGACATATCAGTTGAAATTCCAAAAAATTGTTGTTCTTAATTCTTAAAACCCATGTTAATCTTAATATCCATGACACAAAGCTGATAAGTTATTCGTTTGAAGTAAATTCAGGGAAATGAAAAAATGAAAAGGCTAATTAATGGTAAAGTAACGTATGCATAGGCATTTCCGGTCGTCTTACACCTCAACAAATGAAGAGTCCATCTGCAAAATTCGCGGCCTATGCTATAGGAAAGCAGGTAAAAAAAACCCAACGACTTAGTCCCATAATAATGACAGCATCTATCTTGTCATTTTGACTGAGATCACTAGGTAGTAAATATAGCTTAATACTCCATTTCGTGACCCAGTTAGCCGAGAGCTAATCGAATGACTAAATTGCTTGAGGGGGAAGTCGAAATCAGTACACAAAATATTATTAAACGGCTTATGGCATGTGATTCTATTTCATTAGTCCGCCAAAACCATATTTGCAGGCGGAATACTTTAAAATCTCGGAAAAATACTACCAGGGTGAGGTAGTTGCGTATGCCCAATTTCCAGTCATTTTCAGTGGTTCTGGAGAACAAGATGCTTTAGGGGTTTTCATGTAAAAATCACTTAAACAGTACCTAAAATTTGAGCAGTTTTTGGTCTCGTGCTTTCCTTTTGGGTGAAAGTCTTTCCACTTTCTAATCTAGGGTCCTTCAAGTCATTATTTTGTAAACTTTTTGTATAGCACCAGATATTTTGTCTTCCTTTTGCGCGCTTCAGATGCGCACATGTTTCATGGTGTAGGCCTATAAAGGATAGTTTTTGTGCAGCTAATTAACATAATCCAGAATGACCAATGAAAATGACCGTATCATGTTGTTGTTGTTATTTAGCGATTAAATTAAATGTGACTAAATTCTTTGACAGCGATCGGGTTTTTTGTATAGGGTATGGAAGCTGCATTTGGCCACTCGCGTTTTCTTACTTTCGACACTATAAATATATCGTGGAACACGCGAAAACACGAAAGTGCGAAGGCTGAACACGCGAAAACACGAAAGTCCGACACGCGAAAACACGAATCTTCGAAAGTCGAAAACACGAATGCGCGAGGCGAATGTAAGAAAATGCGAGGAGAAAACTTTTAAGAGCAAAGTTGATACGGCACTACGGAGTGTATGGTAATATTTTATTAAAACTGATTGTGCCATTTGCCGACCTGTTGTCTTTATCTCAAAGCCCTGTGAAGATGACCTTTTCATTTCTGAAGTAACAAACTTGTAATGTTAAGAGGAAACACTGACGTACACTTTTTTGCTGACAAAAGTCATTCATGGTTATGGATATAGGTATAACTTGTAAAGAGTTGGTCCCCGTTTGTTTTTTATGGTTAGTTCGACACCCTTGATTTTTCTCGCATAGTGGAACGCTAAGGGTTAGTGGTTACTTGATGCAGCACGCTGACAACACACTTAGAACTGAAGTCTAAACAGCAGAAAAGACATGGGACCCCCCCCCCCCCGAAAACACGAAGCAAAAACTTGGACGGTGCAAAGATGTGCCAACTTCATGTTTTCGCTCTTTCCCTAATTTGAGCTTTTGACCTTGTATTTTGAAAGGTCGAAAGTAAGAGAACGCCAGCGGCCGCAACAGATTTCCATAACAGAGACTGTTTATGTTTCACTTGTGGGTGATCGGTGACGCCAGGCATTGCTGAAGTGGTTTTTATTTTGCTGGAATTGCGAGTCTCGGTAGACACTTTGCCAAAGTATTTTGCTCGTACTGAGCGTTCATTGACTAACACGGATTGTACGTAACTTTTCACTCGTATTAGAAAACCAGGTGCCTTTCGACACAGCGTAGGATCGGTGGATTTGAATGATGCGTCGTGGAGAGAGTATCAAGTATAACGACAATCATGGTGAGGCCTACCCATCGATATTATGAACGTAAGATGCATGGACGTGGAAGAGTAAGGCACTCACGCAGGAGCATTTTTGGCGGCCACAGTTTGAGGAGAGGACCCCGCCTGGTGGATATCGGCCTTGTAGATCCGGGCGAATCTGCCCTCCGCCAAAATCGACTGAAGGTCTAGTTCACCTCCGCTTATAACCCAATTCTGTCGTCCGTCACAAACGACATATTTCCATACACATACAAGGTCGTCGTCCTTGTTCATGTTGTTCTGAAAGGAAGAAAGTTTGATTGATCTATTATTTATTTATTTATTTGACTGGTGTTTTACGCTGTACTCCCGAATATTTCACTTATACGATGGTCGCCAGCATTATGGTGGGTGGTTGGGGGGACCCACGGTCATGCGCAGGCTACTGACTTGATGCTGAGTTATACATGTAATGAGCAATTGATTCATATTTTTATATATTACAGTGTCTTCACAACGTTTAAGAATTATTTAGTATAATTTATTTGAATGGCTGGGCATTTTAACGGCGCACTAGGTAACATTGTACATATACAGCCTGTGCGAAACGGCTGTCCGATTCATGTGTGGAGGAAACAGGAATCTAGGTGTGGAAACAGACATTCGTATACCAGCGGTCAACCAATAAGGACGTTCAACGCCAATAATGCCACGGCCAATTCCCACAACGGCGTATAACACAAATCACCAAAGTATATAAAGTACGCAAATAGGTCGGAATCATGCAAAGAGAAGCAGTCCACGGTTTTCAATAATGTTGGAAAAACGAAAGGTATGTTCAAGACGAATGAAAGAAATCAGAATTCAAATCTTGTACCATCCATGAATATCAGTTGTCGATCACAAAATATGTATCTCGGTTAGTGCTTTGATTGTAACTGTTCATATATCCAAAGAGGCTATCTAATTCAACACGATGAATATCCAGCTACTTATCCACGAATTAAGCGGAATTAGACACAATCATGAAGCACAGCGCCAGAGATTCTGAACGCTCTGTCCATATTTACTTACAAGAGAATTATACTTATTGTGAAACTTAACAGACTTCTAGTCAAGGCACTGGATGGAATAATCTTGACACAGTGATCGAAAAATTGAGGTCACACTTCACCTTCAGAGAGGCCTACATCTAATTCTACTTCTACTTACAAAATAAGTATTCGCGTTGCTCGACTATATCTGTTAACTCTGTTTCTGAGGACTGTTCTTGCGCGGGTGAGGCGGCGTTCTAGAGTTGACCTTAGCTGACCTCTCCTCCAAAGCACGAGGATGAAGGTCACGAGGGCCGCGACAGCCAGAAGTAACAAAGTGCCCTGTATGAGAAAAAGAAAGGTAGGATGTTCAAACCCTTCAACAAGAGAAAGAGAAAGAAACCATAAAAAATAGAGAAAGAAACCACTGATAAGTTATCATAGGTCCTATAACATTATACGTAACAGTAATTGGCTGATGGCTACAGATTGCAGATTTCTTTTCCATCATACATGGCTGGTTTCTAGAGAGGGTTAAGAAATCCAGGAGTTCCTGTCAATGGCTCAGGAAAAAGTTTTCATAAACGTATTTTGAATTTAATAAATATTACACTTAATAGCAGGTGAGGGTTCAAAGTTAGTTGTAAATACGATGCGCACATTCATGCTCAATGGTCGCCTTGGGTCCCAATTCAAATCAAAATTTATACTTGTTTTATTTATTTATTTATTTATTTATTTATTTGGTGTTTTACACCAATGCTCAAGAATATTCCATAGTTGTGTGCTCATGCATACGCAAAACTGCCTGTAATCAAAAGCCAGAAAGACGCATTGATCAGTACAAATAGGCCATTAAACAACGACCCAGTAAACAGATCAGTGGAACGTTATGGAAGATTAGAACAAGGCTGTTACGTCGAATACTTACCTATGACGATGCCAGCTATTTCCGACGCCAAGTAGCTGACTGGAAAGAAGATCAATCAGTTTTACTTTATGTCTGATTTTCATAGACTGGGTGCAGTATTTTATTTATTATTTGAATGCTGCTTTACGTCGTGCTCAAGAATATTTCACTTCTGCGAGGACGGCCAGCATTATGGTGGGTGGAAAGTGGGCTAAGTCGGGAAACCCACAAGCATCCGTAGGTTGCTGAGTGACCTTCCCCACGTATGACCGGAGAGGAAGGCAGCATGAGCTAGACTTGAACTCACAGCGACCGTATTGGCGAGAGGTTCCTTGGTCATTGCGCCGAGCTGGCACGCTTAGCCGCTCGGCCAAGGACGTCCCAACTGGGCACTGTAGTTTCTTCTTGCATGTATATCAGATTTATGAATTTCTACTATATATAAAATGCGTGTGTGTGTGAAGGCACTGACCATGCACGTGCACTGTAGCTGCTGTGCAGGCCCTTCTTTAAAGAATTAAATGCTTTTATAGTTCCTTCATTAAACTGAAAACATTATCGCGCCCAACGGCGAACATTATTGGACAAGGTCAGTTTGAAAACATTTACAGGTGCATCATTTTCCATTTATTTAAATGGCATTTGTACGCCTGTTCAAGAACATTTGACATACAAAGGGGGTCGGATTTGGAAAAATAAACAATGTTATCCCGGCCAATATGATACTTGTAATATGTTTTAAAATAAATAAATAAATAAATAAATAAATGATATCGTCAAATTACTAACTTGTGGTAAATCTGTACTCAGAAGGATCGCTGACTTCCTTATCATAGATGTTATAAATCCACATGATGTAATCGGTACCACGGTAGAGGCCGTTCAGGCTGACCCTCTTGCTGAGTTTGAACGAGGTGTAGTTGTGGAGTTGTCCCCCGTTGACAGGTCGATACGCGACCCGAATGGCAGATAGACTGTAGCAGCTCGGTGGGTTGTCCCATTGGACAGTTACAGACGATGACGTCGTGTCATGTGACTGGAAATTCATAGGAGCAACGTCTGCAGTTTGAGAAAACAAGAAGTATTTGTATATGTTGATGACGACTGATACTTTCGCGACCAAACCATTGTAACTGACGGTTTGGGGACGTTTTTAAACAATTGACGCACTGGAACCCAAACACCCAAAGCATACCTTCAATTGGTTACCTAGCTCTGAGATCGACTCCACTTAGCTTCCATATTAACCATCCTGAGTCGTTACATAGGTTTACACTGAGTACGGCGTAAAACACCAATCAAATCAATAAATGAATGAAATCAGTATGAAATGTACTTATATGACATATACTTATATGACAGGTATAAATGCACGGTATATTGTATTGCCGCTAACAATAAGGTGTCTTTCGAAAGTTAGCTGAGAGGCCTGACGTAATGAATAAGTCATTTATGACTTAGCTACAGCTACATAAAATAACACTGCTAGAAGATTCTAGTCTAGTTTTAATATACGTGTATATATTTTCCCATTACCACACCGAAGCAGTGGTATGTTATTAATTATTTGCCATCATATATTTTTATATTCTGAACCGTAGGCTTAATTATCCGAATTGTCATGAAAACAATTCTCAAAAATTTTCACAATTCAAAATTTTCCTGAATATTCTGATAAATAATTCAGAGAATGTTTGAAAATGTTGCAAACTTCTGAAGGGGATGCATTGATAAGCCTTCGTTTTCCACGTTAAATCGTCGAACGGAGATAACTCTGGATGGTCGTGGGTTTCCTCTAGGCTCTGCCTGGTTTCCAACCACCATATAATGCTTGCTGCCCTCGAAGAAGTGAAGTATTCTTAGGCAATACTTAGGCAAGAACTAGCCAATACACCAAGGTGATTCAATGCGCTCTACCGGAGCCTTTCCAGAAAGTAAAAGATTTTAAGGAAACTTTTTATGATATTTGAAAGTTACTCACATTCGTTTATTCCGTCTAGCTGAGAGATGTTGCCAAGCTGTAAGAAAAAATATTTTCCTCATTAAAATTGCGTCCACAGCGTTTGCCGAATTTACCAAAAATTAAATGCTTAATCTGTCCAACGAGTTTAGTCGATGAAAAGATCTGGGAAACCGTACGAAATAAAGTTTGTCATACTTTCATTCGACCACTCCCATTCGACCAGTCGAAAGGACAAACAGCACCGTTTGAATGCTACTTATCCGACAAGACAATTGAGGAAGAAAACAAAATATGACCAGAGTCACCACGTATGCACTTCTTGACCACGTGGCTAAAAGTATTCCAGTAGACCTCTAATCCTCAAGGCCAAGTACATAAATGAATTAACCGTCAGTGGAGAGACAATCCAAATTTTAAGCAAAATATCTTTCCTTGCTACTTTAGATTTTTTTTTTCATTCATTAAATACAATATTATGAATTCTATTGTTGTATTTGAGTAGACATCAGACTGATAAATGGCGCCAAAATTTCATCTATTAAAGGAGAAAATAATAATAATAATAATAATAATAATAATAAAAAATAAAACAACAACAGTAACAACTTAACAAAATTTAGTGTTTGGATAAAAATGTCAATGGTCTTTCCTCAGACGCCAAAATTCTTTTCTTTGACTTTAAATATGATAAGCTAGATCTATATATCTGTACTCAGATTCAATTCAATTTGTAGAGCCACTCTCCTGAATTCTTATAAAAAAATCACAGTACCATTTGTAGAGCTATTCTCCTGATTTTTTAGGAAATATAACAAGTACCATTGGTACAGCCACTCTCCTGAATTTTCAGGAAAAATCAAAAGCACCGTTTGTACAGCGTCTCTGCTGAATTCTTAGGAAAAATCACAAGTACCATTTGTATAGCAACTCTCCTGAATTCTTATAAAAAGTCACAAGTATCATTTGAATAGCAACTCTCCTGAATTCTTATAAAAAATCACAAGTACCATTTGTATAGCAACTCTGCTGAATTCTTATAAAAAATCACAAGTACCATTTGTATAGCAACTCTCCTGAATTCTTATAAAAAATCACAAGTACTATTTGTAGAGCTTCTCTCTTTAATTGTTAAGAAAAAAATCAAAAGTAGAGCTACTCTCCCGTTTTTTTTTGAAAAATATCACAAGTGCCATTTATACATCTACCCTCCCGAATATCACCGGTATATGTATATATATATATATATGCATGTGGTTTTACGCCGTATGTCAGTGCTGAGCGTCAAGAGAGGCATTAACAAATACAATTTTCAGTCTTTGGTAATAACCCGAGGCGTTTGGCCCCGTGTTTCTTCCCACTTCAAGGCGGACGCTCTAACCATTAGGCCATCGAAGCAGTCAACTATCATTTATAAATACAATCCTGAATCTTTAGGAAAACATCATAAGTGCATATAAGATTTGCACAGGTACTCTCTTGAATTCTAGTCATATGAACACTCAATTGTCAGTTTCCACTAAACTCTCTGCGAAAAAGCCGTCTATACCATGATTTACTTTCCCCATAAACAACATTTGGAATGTTATTTTCCATTTGACTTTTTAATCTTACGCGAGGGAGAGTTTTTTGTCATTTGTATATATGTCTAGTTTTGGTTAAGCACCTGGAATGTTGTAACAGCAGAAGACAAACCAGCGCCATTCACGGAATCGACTTCAACCTGCACGATAAGGGAGGCAACTCTATCCTTAGTGACGTTAATGGCGCAGTGTGGGATATAGACAACATTCTCCCGCCTGTAGCAATTTGTTGTGTGGGAAGGCGAACACTCACAGTCCTTTGAGAATGGGGAGCACTCTTCTCCCTAATGTGAAAAGTAAAATAAAATAAAGAAAGCATTAATAAATGAATAAACAAATAAATAAAACAGCGGGTTTCTATCAGTTAAAAATGGAGTTTAAAATAATGTTTAAGAATAAAGAGTACTTGAAGTCATGTTCCTTTTGGTCTGGCTTCAATAGTAGTCATAATTGAAGAAAAAATTAGCAGTAGAAATTTGCTTGTGTACAATTACAGTGACATTTTGTGATTTATCGAAAACTGGGCGTTACTACGACGAGTAAAATAACAAACATACATTTTTAAATTTCCACAGAAATGCAAGTTATAAAGTATCTAGGCGGCCGAGGAAGTGTTGATGTTCCATTTTCAGCCAAACGTAATGTTCAAATTTTCAGTCTTCTGAAAATTTGATCGCTCAAGCTTACTATTTCCTGCTTTAGCGGTATGGGCCCGACGCGTATGAATATATGTTCTTTGGCACTGTTAACAAGATTTATTAGTCTCTGCGCCAAACAAACACTCAACACAGTGGTAGCTATCGCTTTGTTTTCAATGAAAAGTGGTGCGTTGCAAAGCTTTCTGATTTTAACTTAATCGTGATGGTCTGTAGCGTTTGGCTATGCCCTAACAACTGATTTACCTCCTTTAACAAGGCGTCGACAGCTCCGCGGCCGAATTCCTCCCCCGTCATGTTGTCACGCATTCGCCATCTTATCTCCATGACGCCGCTGTCTGGGTCACGTGACTGACATTTGATTCTGAAATGGTCAAGGTATTGGCAATGTGTGAGGTATAATAAATGCGCTTCCTTCTTTTAATTTGCCTTGCTCTAACCATTCGTGGCATGGTCAGTGAAGACACAGGCTCGATTACAGTTTTAGCTTGTTTGACTTCCTCTTCAGGTAAGGAGGCTTGGTTTTAAATATACTATATTTTACCGAAACCTACCAACGTTATAAAAGTGAAATATTCGTGAGCACTGGTACCTTGATAACGATAAGCCGCATTTTATAATTATGGAAAATTATGATTATGTGTGAGATAACTGAGTCAACTGACTATTGTAATGCTGGCTGTAGTCTTAGGGACGGGCAATGACCTAAGCACCATACATAGCACCTGGTATAGAGAGGTTTACTGACACGCCATGTTGGACAGCTCACTCTCTCATGAATATGTATGAAGTAAATAGGAATGTGAATTAACAGGTACATTCGAATTGTATCCGACTGAGCTCATTCAGCTCAGAAAACTGAGTCATAAAACCAGATGAACTAAGTACTTGGAGACCCATCTGATTGGTTTGATGACCCACAAGATAAATTACAGGACCCATCAGCCTTTAGTGAGTCAAGAAAAACGGGAATCTTCAATGGCACAATCTACTCATATGACTCAGTTTTCTCTATTAGCTCTTAGCTGTGTGGGAAAACTAAGATCTTTTAGTCAGTCGAACCAAATTATTTTTCCTCAGTGCTGTCTACCTGCTGTGGTAGGGCTCTCCTGTAGGGGCCTTGTTTCTCTCGATTTCCGGTGGTGCAGCAAATTCCGGCGCCGTTGCATCAAAATGGACCTGGGTCAAATCTATCTGGTAATTACCGAACACGTCTGAGGCCCTGATCCATATGCAGACCGTTAATCCGTCCTGCCGGGTTAGGTTAAAAACGTGTTCCTCATTCCACGGGTCCGAAACCGGGTTCCATGAATTTGGTGCCTGCTTACACGAAGTTCCAAGAACTTTGTCCGTTCTGCGCGCAACCTCAAACTTGACAATACCGTGGACGTTACGGATGGCATCCACGGTTCTGTTCCCTTCATGGTCGTCGTAGTTGTCATCGACCTCTTTGGAAATCACGTACTTTCTATCGCCAATCTCTTTTATATAGACATTACCAGGGTATGGAAGCACGCGGTTAAGAAGGCTGTTGACTTCGTGAAATTTATTCCTGAAGTGTTTCTTCCAGGAAACGGTGATTGGACTTTGCAAGTTGGTCTGCCAGTGAAAATCGACTTCCGAAGATGCGCTGGATACGAAAAGCTCAGCGTCTGGAGAGGTGTTGATCTCAACCTGACTGCTAGGATCGTACAGAACCAGAGTACGCGCGTATCTAGAATTGTTGGCCTTGTCAGACACCTAGATGAAAATATTATGGAAATTAAGAAAATATCAAAATATAGATAAATTTCGAAAATTGTTAAAGATTACGAAATGCTCAAGTGGGTCCGTCACTACATTAGTGATTTAAATGACAAGCCATGTAAGGCGGGACTACCTTTAACAATAAAAAGTGCCGATGAAAAGTGAAATTAAATGCCATTGAGAACTTGGACACCATATTGACAGTAGTGCGAAAAAATAAGAATCTAAAACAAGAATGAAAGCGGATGTAAGATCCCCATCGTACCATCTTTTCATCTTGGTGTGGCCCGATGATGTACAAAGCGATGTGACTCTGGTTCGAAACGATGATCATAGCCTTTTACCATTATTGTGTGTCACTGCGTCGATAAAGAACACGTAAGCAGAAAAAGAGAATAAAAGCATCATGCATCCCTTCGTTCACGTGAGAATTTTCCCGATCAGTCGATCACACGAAGGGATGGGCCTATGGTACAAAACGATAGTACAAAAGCACTTGCACGATGGCACGATGTCAAGAAGTGATGGCGCGATGACACGAAGCGAAGGCACTATGCCACTAAACGATGGCATGATGCCACGAACCGATGGTCACCATGCCACTGATTTGTACTTTTAAGCAATCTTGCTGTCGTTTTCTAATATCGCTTAGTACCATCGTCAGCTTATGCTACGAAGATACGATGGTACGATGATGGTCTTAATGGACTTCCATAAAAACGATACCTGCAAGTAGACGGAGTACATTCCGGCCGTGTCCGGAGTGTAGTTGTCCGTCTCCAGTCCTGCAAGCGATCCGTTTGCCTGATGAGAGTACACCGGCTGGTCGACTTCCGTCAGATTTCCGTCCCGGTCCGCCCTGAGCCGGAACACTCGCCAGGTGTAGCGTTCTATTCCCGATAGAGGATCCTGCCAGCCAGGCCACTTCATTGTGAAACCCGTCTGCAAGGACAAGGCAATATTGATTGTACGTATCTTTCATGAAAAGGATTTTTAGAACAATGGAGCTGGATTTTTTTTTCTCCAATCAAGACCTGGGGCTGCTTTCTTAAAGGTTAATTGAACTAGGGTGATAAAACATCTGTTGTATTTTACCTGATGAGGTAGCGTGTTTCCATCGTACACACAGAATTCAATTTAAAAAAAATCATTATTTCCCAGTAGAATGAACCAGATTTAAAACAGAACGTTCCATTTTGTTTTATTAGACACATTTGCCATCACTATGCACGCACTTTGCGGATATCCGGTCCATGGATGCTGACAGGAAGTTCACTGCACGTGCCGTTGATGCTGCAGTGAAAAGGCTCCCGGAAGTCTATCCTGAATTGCATTTGCTTCTCATTCCATCTTCCCGTGTAAGTTTGTTTAAAAGTACTTCCGTCTGGCTTACGTATTACACGATGGCCGCCATTTTTCGACTTCACTGTGATATTCAGCCTATAAAAAGTGAGTCAAAGTTTAATTTCCGCCTGACTTCTAAGCGAAATTTTTAAAAATATAGCCTAAGTTTAAAATGCAGTTGTAATGGAAACAGCTTGCCAGTGAAGTTCACTTTTGGTTAGTTGTTTTCAGAGTGCTGAATTACGGGTGTATTTATTTATTTATTTGATTAGTGTTTTACGCCGTACTCAAGAATATTTGACTTATACAACGGCAGCTAGCATTATAGTGGAAGGAAACCTGGCAGAGCCCAGGTGAAGCCCACGACCATCCGCAGATTGCTGGAAGACCATCCCACGCGCAGCGGGAGAGGAAGCCTACATGAGCTGGACTTGATCTCATGGCGACCACATTGGTGTGAGGCTCCTGGGTCACTGAGCCGCGCAGGCGTGCTAACCACCTCAAACGGAGACAAAGTGACGGAGGCCCCAAATTACTGGTGTGGAAATCTGAATCCACCGTGGTTTGTATAGGATATTTGCAATTCTTGTAATTTTTGTAACATATATTTACGTACATAAGTGTTCTTTTCGTTTATTTACTTTTTAACTTATTTTATCCTTAAAACTATTGACAGTGTTGAAAACTTTTTCACTCAGGTGAAAAAGTCACAGAACTTAATAAAAAACGAAAAACAAAACATGAAGATGTGTTGTATGGGCTACAGTAGATATCCAGTACTTTCTACGATTACACCTGTTTAGATTATTTATACATAGTCTGTACTACATTGTCATTTTCTTTCCAACATATCTGAAGTTTTCTCACATGTCTTCATGTTCCAAGGTTTTCTTATATCTACCAGCATCGAGTCTGCACTGAAGAATTCCCATTTCCGGTGTGTCAGAAGAAATCACGTGTTCTTGACATCGATGAATTTCCGGTGGATCACTAATCCAGCCTGCTGTTAAAACAAAGATGTTGAACGCTGACACTCCGTACACTGTAAAACCTCTTCTGTTAAACGCAAACAGTCTAAGCAAGAATAAACTTTGTTAACATAATATTACATTATTCGTATCAAGTCATACATAACAATGTGCATATACTTTGTGGACATAACATAATCTATACAATCTACATGTAAATCAAGATCTATAGCTTGATTTCGCCATATACGAATTCCGCGCCTTACGTTCAATCCCATTACACTACTCAGTGCATGTGGAGCCTCCGTAGTTGAGGTGGCCATTACGGCGCAATGACCCAGTAGGTTTTCACCACGGAAGTCGTTGTGAGTTCAAGTACACCTTTTGCTTGGTTCCTCCCCGACCGTACGTGGAAAGGCCTGTCAGCAAACTGAGGATGGCGTGGGTTTCTCCCGTGCTCTGCTCCACCCACCATAATACTGGCCGCGGTGAAATATTCTTGATACGGCGTGAAACGCCAATATAGTAAAAAAAAAAATGCATTCAAATATCGTGAATTCAGACCGCATCTATGAGGTTCAACTGATCTGTCTATGCACCCATGTGCCAAGAAGTCCTCAGCCTTAACCGAAAGAGCCAAATAATCAGTTTCAGTAAAATATTTACTTATTTATTTATTTGATTGGTGTTTTACGCCGTACTCTCGAATATTTTACTTGTACGACAGGGGACAGCATTATGGTGGGAGGAAATCGGCAGTAGCCCGGGGGAAACCACGACCATCTGCAGGTTGCTGACAGACCTTCCTACGTGCGGCTGGAGAGGAAGGCAGCAAGAGCTGGGCTTGAACTCACAGGGACCGCATTAGTGAGAGACTCCTGGATCAATACGCTTCGCTCACGCGCTAACCAA
Source organism: Liolophura sinensis (assembly GCF_032854445.1). Taxonomy (NCBI): domain Eukaryota; kingdom Metazoa; phylum Mollusca; class Polyplacophora; order Chitonida; family Chitonidae; genus Liolophura; species Liolophura sinensis. The sequence continues at coordinate 25,253,010 of NC_088305.1, read as the reverse complement.
CTGACCCACGGAGGTCCCTCCAATAAGATAAGAAAATGCCGAAAAGTCAGTAAAGGGCGTTCCAAGTCGATAATCGCAAGATCTATTTCCAATACAACGTTTAACACTAGCTCCCAAAGACAAAGGTATGTAAGAAATTATAAAAATGGGAAATAAAGCCGGTAATACACAAGAGAGAAGCGGTCATCAGTTTTCAATGATGCTGGGCAGACAGTTGATATACCAAGCATCAATTCCATATCAAAGTTCAAATTCGCAGTACATGAATGAGTTCCATGTCAAATTACAATTACACAAGGTATCTCAGTCGTGCTTTAATGGCAACTGTTTATAAAGGCATCATGCAGATGTAATAAGCCTTTACAGCCGATCGCCCCAGGTTGATCGGTATTAGATACAGTTCGAAAAAGACGAGCGTTACAGAACTTAACCGAACAGATTGTGATTCAAAAGTAACGGACGATTACTTCTATCCCGTTAATATGTAAGGGTCTCATACTACAAGAGGCGGTATCCGTGATGTTACACATGACATGCTAGTCTGTATAAAATCTGTCCACAAGACAACTGGTTACACTCGGCAAGCAGCGCCATCTGTGTAACTACCATGTACGCGATAGATATGTACATAAGGATAACCGCGCCGTCTATGTGGTTGATCACAATGCAGATCGCCAGAGATTCTGAACGCTCTGTCCATTCCTGCCAACGAGAGTGTTATACTCATTGTAAAATTTGAGAAACTTAGAATGAAGACGTTTGATGGAGTATCCTTGACACACTAGTTTTTGAACTAACAATTTGCGACGCAGATTAAAGTCATCACAATTTACGCAATATCTGACAAATGCTACAAGGCGAGATATGTAATACGCCATGTGCAGGACCCTTTGGTATATTGTTATCCAAATAAGGATATATTCCTGTATCAAAATTGAAATTATCCCTTTTGTCGTAAAAGCGGCGTGAAAGGAGACTTTGCTGATCTTTGTACAGATATAGATCCAAATAAGGTGTATCATCGAGACTATCTCTTGTCTCCTTTAAGTCCAGTGAAAGCGGATAGATTTCCTTCACCGCTTCAGCAATACTTTTAAAGTTATTACTTTCAAGTAGTTTCTGCATATAGTCGTATTCATATGAAAACAGGAATAGGTCTGCCAAAAGAGGCGCAGAATTGGTATCCATTCGAATACCTATGCATTATTGGTAAATGGTATCCCCGAATTTCACATAGATGTTATTAATGAGAAATTCAAGTAATTGAATAGAAAATGAAACATCCTACGAGTGGCACCCTTTATAAATAGTAGAACTAAAAACAGCCTTATTGCTTCTGACGTTAATTTAACGGTGACCTGTTTTAGTAAATAGCGAGGCAAGTAACGACGATATTCTTCCAATAAGATCTTTGTGAGTAATTGTAGTATAGAAAAGTACCATGTGGATACGTCTTTGGACGGTATATGCACATGAGCATCAAGTTCTTCTGTAAGACGTTTGGAGTTGTTAAGAATCCACATGTAGTTGACACCTGAATTTTTTCCTATGGCACAACAATACTTATTCCAAAATGACTTTACTTCCTGTAACGCTCTCGTAAGTAAGGTTGAAGAGTTTGGTGGTACAACTTCTTAACCCGCAATAAATGGAGCCTTGTATGGGGATTTATGCATTTTAGGAAACCAGTAAAGCTGTGGTATTTCTGTATGACGGATAGGTATATTTAGGCGCCTTTCTTTAAGAAAGGTTTTGTATTATATAGTTCCTCCAGAGTACATGTAGTAGCAGAATACGTGGATGTTGCTGTAGATGTATATAACTTTTGGACAAGAATTTGACAATAATAATTATTGCACATAAAGATGACATTATTAGGAGTCTTGTCTGCTACAGTGATGACAAATTTACTATGAAGGTCAGCGAGTGTTTCTTGCACAGTGGGATCCTTCAGAACGTGTTTAACCTTAGGTAGAGCATCAATGCCTATATGGTGTGTAGCTAAACTAACCTTCTTTTTGACAATCTCAAGCCAAACTTTAAGTACGAAGAATCCACTTTCTCCCGTTTTGACCATTTTTAACACATTCCTCAAGCGCCAAAATGATATTTATTTTGTTAGATCTAATGTTGACATTTCTAAAAAAATGTTGACAAAATTAAAGGCGATGAAGCGAAGAGGCAAAGTTGCGTTGTGAAGGGGTGAAGAGATGACAATCCGAAGTTACAATACAAAGAGGCAGAGTTGCATCGCGTCTTCGCCTCTTCCAATCCTAACTTCGCGTTATCGTCTCTTCGCTAAACCGCCCTTGATATTACTGGGGGCATACTGTGACCCTTACAGGCCATCATATTGACACGAAATGAATCAGATCGGACTGGCGGAGTCGACGACGGTAGGTTTAACGACTCAATCAGTGAATCAACCAAAACCCAAGAATAAGTATAAAACATCGTCGGACATATGAATACGAAGAACTAGTATTATTGTTTAAAACCTCACCTCCTTGTCTTTTCACGTGAAGTACTTCCGCTTGGGATTCAACTATTCCAAACTTTACATCAGTGATGTAACTAGGGAGGGGAGGTAAATCAGTTCTACTGGCGTAGTAACTTTCCCATGTGATGTTTAATCTATTGAAAAAGTAGAGGTTTGTCCAGAACACCTCCGACCTGCCCCCTCCAGGAAATGTGGCGTCCGTCTCTATGGAGTAAAACAGCTCGGAAGTTGCAGGGTCAACCACGTACATGACCGTCTGTGCTGTAGGTACTTCCGGCTGCTCTCCAGGCTCTAAAACAGTTCAGCAAAACCATTCATGGTTCCGCTCATAACATAAGAACTGATCACTCAACCACTTACTGATAAAATATACCCTAATTCTCCGTTTAAACAACTTCGTGATTGAGTTATCAGAGAGCCAGTCTAATGGCCGAAATGTCTGGGAGACGATTTACGGTACGTTATCATAAATCTAAAACCCTACACTAAAAAAAAATAAACTGTTAAATTTAATAGAAAGTCTGTTATCTGAGTGATGCTAGAATGTATTTTGTCATTGCAGCAGATTGTTCTGTTAAATATAACACAGATATTCTATTAATTTAACATTAAGATTCTATTAGACTAACAAATTATTATGTTCAATATGACAGAATATTGTGTTATAACAGAATGTATTCGACTATCACTCAAACAACATACTTTCTATTAAAATTAAGATATTCTTTTTTTTAAGTGTAACAACACTGTTCCAGGCTCTAAAACAGTTCAGCAAAACCAACACTTAGCGGAACTGTCGAGTCTTGTTTAAGTGTAACAACACTGCTGACCCAATGTGAGAGCTGGACAAGACAACTGTGAAGGAGATTAATAAATGAAATTTCTACAATTAAATAGTTAATTGAAACTAATCTTTTCCGAAAGTTGGTAAGGCAACAGCCGGGACACTGGAAAAAGATATACCGGTTTGTCATGTAAGTGATTCACTGCGCATTTTCTTATTCAATCAACTACAAGTCAAACTACAAGACCAGAGGCCACTTTCACAAAATTATGTAAGTTGTGTTTCTCGTAACTTTTTTTTCGCAAAACAGGTTGTCTGGGAAATAGTGCCTTAAGGCATTTACGAGAAAAGTTACGAAAAGTGGATGTACGAAATTTTGTGGATGTGGGCCCTGGATTGTCCGGAGTATATAAACCACCGACCTTCGGGACTGGGTTTTGCTGAGAACAGTACCTTCTTACACTTGTAATATCGTCCCCGTTCCCTGAGCGGAACTGTCTAGTCTTCGACAGCTGAATTTGTTAATTTATTTGATAGGTGTTTTACGCCGTCCTCAAGAATACTTCATTTGTGCGACGGCTGCCAGCATTATGATGAGAGGAAACCGACAAGAGCCTGGGGGAACTATTGGCCATCCGCAGCTGGCTGGAAGATCTTCCCACGCACGGTCGGAAAGAAAGCTAGCATGAGTTGAACTTGAACACAAGTACGCGAACCACCTCGACCACGGAGGCCCTATCGAGAGCTGAAGACTCCTTTCAAATAATTATTGATACACTTACCAAATGTAAGGCAGGAGGCTCCGTTAAATCCATGTGTACACGTACAATCGTCAGTGTTTGCACCGCAGGTGCCAGGGTAGCAGGGTTTGAGGTAGGAGCACAGCGCTGTTTATGAAAAAGACATACACTCTGTGTAAGAATATGAACTGTGATTAAAAAAAAACTATACGTTTTCCTGTATAGTTAGGAGGTTATTCTATGGCCTGTTTTTTCACTTGAAATGCCGAAGGATTATATAGCAACAAGAGATAAAATTAAGTTGTTAATACGCAACCGCGAAATTAAGGTTACATTATAATATTTATTTATTTATTTATTTATTTGATTGGTGGTTTACGCCGTACTAAAGAATATTTGATTTATACGGCGGCGGCCAGCATTATGGTGGGAGGAAACCGGGCAAACCCAGGGGGAAACCCATGATCACCCGCAGGTTACTGCAGATCTTCCCAAGTACGACCGGAGGTTATATTATAGTAAAACTTGGGAACAATTTCAAACATGGCACTATCAGAAACAGGGTTTCTTGATCCTGGGGTAAACCACCGCCAGCCACGAGAACACAGGATAGTAAATCACCGCCCGTTGCCAGTACACAGGACAGTAAACCACCGCTCGTCGCCAGTACACAGGACAGTAAACCACTGCTCGTTGCCAGTACACAGGACAGTAAACCACTGCCCGTCGCCAGTCCACAGGACAGTAAACCACCGCCCGTCACCAGTACACAGGATAGTAAACCACTGCCCGCTGCCAGTACACAGGACAGTAAACCACCGCCCGTTGTCAGTACACAGGACAGTAAACCACAGCCCGTCGCCAGTCCACAGGACAGTAAACCACCGCCCGTCACCAGTACACAGGCAGTAAACCACCGCCCGTCGCCAGTACACAGACTGTAAACCACCGCCCGTTGCCAGTACACAGGACAGTAAACCACCGCCCGTCACCAGTACACAGGCAGTAAACCACCGCCCTTTGCCAGTACACAGGGCATTAAAGCACCGCCCGTCGACAGTACACAGGACAATAAACCACCGCCCGTCGCCAGTACACAGGACCGAAACCCATCTGGCGAGGGCTGAATTCGGGTCTTATAAATCAAGAGAAGATTACTTGCGACAAACCTTTAAACCGATCGAACCAGCGAGTTCTCTTCACAGGATTGTCTAAACAATTGACTACCTATACAGATGACAGCCTCCGGGCCAAAGCTGTCTCATGTTTGAACCCAGCGTCTGACCAGAGAAATGGGGTTTTCCTACCGACCGAGAGGTGAAATATTATTGAGGTCAGTGCAAAAATCCAACGAAATAAAACAAATGGCATCTCCCAAAACTTCATTGGCCTCTACTTACGGTTTGCGCAAAGGTCGCCATTAAAGCCTACCGGGCAAAGGCACTTGTTTGGACTTTGGCAAGTGCCTCCGTTGTAACACTGCGGCAGACAGACGGTTGAAAGAAATAACCACATAATCTACATATATGTATCTGAAACAAATAATCACATACTGTATGTACATGTAGCTGAAACAGATAATCACATAATGTACATACATGTAGTTGAAACAACCACATAATGGACATACGTGTAGCTGAAACAATCACATGATGGACATACGTGTAGCTGAAACAATCACATAATGGAGATACGTGTACCTGGAAAAAATAATCACATAATGAACACAGTTGACACAGATAATTATACAATGTACATACATGTATCTGAAATAGACAATCACACAATGAAGACAGCTGAAACAATCACATGACGAGCATAACTGTAACAGACAATCATAAAATGCACATTCAAGTTGCTGAAACAAGCAATCATGCAATAAACATATCTGAAACAGACAATCGGATAATGAAAACAACTAAAGCAGATAATCGGATAATGAGAACAGATGAAGCAGACAATCGTAAACTTACCATAGCTAAAATAAGTAATCAGAAATGGAAACAAGCAATGTCATATACTGGTCGACGTTGTATGTATGAAATATTCATGAGCACGACGTGAAACACCAAAACAATTAAATAAATAGATGACTAAATAAATTTAAATAAATTAATTAACTGTTTAATATATACTTACGTATGTTGCAGACGTGATTACCATTATGTTTCCATCCAGGACAACAATATTGTGATATGGAGTAGATGGTTTCCCGTCGATATTTGTGTTGCCAGCAGCTAGGAACAGTAAAAATACGGGTACGTGTTAATTTATCGGTACTTTGTGATTCTTTTTTATATTTGTGTCCGTAAGTGGGAAGGTTTGTCAGCAACCTGTGGATGGTCGTGGGTTTCGTCCGGGCTCTGCCCGGTTTCCTCCCACCATAATGCTTGCTGCTGTCGAATAAATGAAATATTCTTGAGTACGGCGTAAAATATCAATGAAATAAATAAATAAGTAATATTTGTGTCTCAAGAAGCTGAACTTGATTAGTTAATTGATTGACTGATGTTTATTTAATGTCGTGTTCAAGACTTTTGCGCTTATGATGGCCGTGAGATTTATTTGTGGAAGAAACCGAAATAAACCACGGAGCTTTGGTAGATAGGGTGTACAGATGTATGTTGGACAAGAAGCTTTGATGCAGAGCTGATTCGTTTTGTGTAACCAGTGTTTATGGGGTATGCACTGGTCTCAAGTATTATATCGTCAGGCATGAAGACAATATAGCATGGCATGCAGTCCGAAATATAGGAATGCTTGCCAACAGATGCCACAATGACGCAAGAAATTTCCACCTAACATAACCGTTTTTTTAGCCGTCCAACATCATATAAAGTCTAGCTACCATGTTTGGATATCATGTACATCAATGGCTTCATGAATATCGGCCACGTGGTTTGAAACCCCTTTTCAACTTTCACTTTGACACCGATTGCTTTCATCTATGAAGTCAAATACTGCACAGATTTGTTGGACACATTGGATTTAGTGATCGTACTGGATTCGGTGGCCATGTCGGCATTTTTACCCTCTTGGGTTTTGTGGTCATCTTGGATCTGCTGACCAATTCTGGATTTAGTGACCATCTTGGATCTGGTAGTCAACTAAAATCTGATACGAAACTAAGATTAGCTGGTCACGCTCCAAAATGTTACACAGGAATTATGGATTATTGTCACTTTGTTAAAATATTGTGATTGAAAAAGTGTAAATCTATTAATGCAAATATGTAAATATAAATGAGTAGATGTTGTGGCATGACTTACCCCCACCAATTAAAATTGCAATATCTTACTACTCGGTACGTTGTTACCTTTGTAGAACAGACATGGCTCCTGTAAAAAAAACAACATAATCATAACAATATAAATAGGCTGTTGCAGAAATGCTAGTATGACATTGTGCTGGTGTCATCTTGTCCGACGTACCACGTATTGTTTCCTACCCAGCAGTACACGCTACCGACATCGGTCATAACAAAAGTCATTTACTTTTGTCTGATTATTGGTGATGTCTGTAATATGGGCACCTATACCTTCTTATGACATCCAGATTAGACAATACATAAATAAATAGTAAATTAGGTCAAGAAAAGTAAAAAGTTTATGAAAATAATGAGTTACTTGTACAAGATTCCTAGGATTTTATTTTTATGCTTTCCAACACAAACAATCCATTAAAATTCCACTGGACCGGCCCTCTCAGAAATGAATTAAGCACAGAGCGCTGTTGACGTCGTGCTCAGGACTGCTTCAATTACTTTACAACGGTAGGGTCTATGTGTGAAGAACACCAGGAAAATCCTGCTAGAAACCACTGCCTTTCCTAACAGGCTGAGTCTGGACCCCATTCATATTAGGAGGGCTGCGCGGAATTACCTACCTTGAGGTCACTCTCCCGTATAAAAGATGCGTTTTTAAGAGTAACATGTGATAGGTTGGGGGTGGGGGTGGGGGTGGGGGTGGGGGGTTACCTCAGAGATTGGCTAATGGCAAGTTTCGAAGTTAAAAGGACATAAGCTTGTTGAAGATCGAGCTTTAAAATACATTTTAATGTTGTAAACTTATTTGGAAAGCCCGGCAGTATAGAAGATATGTATCTTTTCTAAATTCATTCGGAGGCATGCTTCAATAGGTGTGGTTCCATTTCTCTTAGTTTAACACTTCAAAAACTGATCTCTCGTTACGTCAAAGCTGGGCCACTATAACAGATGTTACATTAGTCCCAGCGCAAAGTCACTGTCAAGGGAGGTAATTCAGAGCAGGTATATTTGGCCAGGCTGTTCATATAATAATAACCCAGTAATAAAAGCCATGCATTGCAGAAAAATTAAACATAAAATAATGTAAAATTTAAATTAAAGATTGTGAAACGTTGCTTCTTTGTAAATTCATAATATGTTAAATATTTATCTCTTGATTTTTCGCGTTAGGGAGAAAAGAACATCTGAAATTAAGTTTTGTCAATATATTCCAAAATATGATCACAATTCAGCTTTGCATATTTCGGTATGCATTTCCATACCATACCACAATACTGACATGATATGCAATTTGACAATTATACATTACAGAAACACGGCGTGCATTGCAGTAGCATGGTACAACACTAACGTGATATGCAATCTGACATATATACCATTACAGAAACTCGGCGTGCATTGCAGTAGCATGGTACAACACTAACGTGATATGCAATCTGACATATATACCATTACAGAAACACGGCGTGCATTGCTGTAGCATGGTACAACACTAACGTGATATGCAATCTGACATATATACCATTACAGAAACTCGGCGTGCATTGCAGTAGCATGGTACAACACTAACGCGATATGCAATCTGACATATATACCATTACAGAAACACGGCGTGCATTGCTGTAGCATGGTACAACACTAACGTGATATGCAATCTGACATATATACCATTACAGGAACTCGGTATTCATTGCTGTAGCATGGTACAACACTAACATGATAAGCAATCTGACAATTATACCATTACAGGAACTCGGCATTCAATGCTGTAGCATGGTACAACACTAACGTGATATGCAATCTGACATATATACCATTACAGGAACTCGGTATTCATTGCTGTAGCATGGTACGACACTAACATGATAAGGACTCGGACAAGTGTACCATTACAGGAACTCGGCATGCAGTGTGGTAGCATAATACAACAAAACACTGACCTGATATGCAATAATATAAAATACCATTAGCAAAACTTTATATCCATTGATGTGGCATGGCACAACACTTACATGGTATAAAATCTGACAATTATAACATTACAGAAACCTGATATTCATTGCTATAGCAAGGTACAGCACTTACATGGTATACAATAAGACAAAGTATAGCGATGTCGAAACCCCATATGCATTGTACATGTAAGATCATGGTGCAATGTTCACCTGATAAATATGTACACGGTGCCTTATTAATTATACCTAAGCTATGCATACAGACTGCATCTGACGTAGAATGCCACAACAGAGGCGTAACTTATATATACATACACTCACCACAGTGTAAATACCCTTATACGTAGTACGTATTTGTCCTGTCAGCCATTATTAACCAAGATAACCTTTGCAGCGTGAAATGTACCTTGTCTAATATTTATTACATGTCCACCATGAGAAACTGTCATGGTGCTTTTGTGTTTGACAGCCCTGTTCATATATTAAAGTTCAAGTGTTTTTATCTCAGAACATCGCTGTGTGTTCATAAAACAGGATAACAGGGTATTCTCCATTGAGGCTCAGGTCAGGTCGAGAGTGTACCGTTAGGGGTTTGGCTGGGTCGTGCACTATCTACTTTTTATTTGATGTGTTGACTTTAAATCAAGAGGATCAATACTTAACTTCCTTGATTTTTTAGTTGCCTGTAGGTAATGTGTATGTATACCTTATTCTACCCCGGAGTCACTGATATGCTTGAGGTTAAACTAGTTTTAAAAAACCCAATGCCACACATGTCACGAAAGCTAGGCGTCAACACAGACATTTCTATCCGAGCCGTCAACCAAAATGGACGTTCCATGTCAAGAACCGCAAGGCCTAATCGCCACCTTCCCACCCTCCCCCCGGCTCTCCAAAACGCTCAACACCCCCCCCCCCCCCACAAAAAAAATTGGGATTGAAATCATGGAAAGAGAAACCGTCAACAACTCTCAGTGATGTTTGAAAGGCGCAAGAATATTAATTTTAAGAGCATGAATTAAATCATTGTCAAAATCGTTTACCATGCTATCTAATCAAAATATGTACCTCAGTGGCGCTTTGATTAAAACTTCCCACCAGAACGTTATATCGTTTACCATGCTAGCTAATCAAAATACATGTATGTACATCAGTGGCGCTTTGATTAAAACTTCCCACCAGAACGTTATATCGTTTACTATGCTAGCTAATCAAAATATGTATCTCAGTGGCGCTTTGATTAAAACTTCCCACCAGAACGTTATATCGTTTACTATGCTATCTAATCAAAATATGTACCTCAGTGGCGCGTTGATTAAAACTTCCCACCAGAACGTTATATCGTTTACTATGCTATCTAATCAAAATATGTACCTCAGTGGCGCTTTGATTAAAACTTCCCACCAGAACGTTATATCGTTTACTATGCTATCTAATCAAAATATGTACCTCAGTGGCGCTTTGATTAAAACTTCCCACCAGAACGTTATATCGTTTACTATGCTATCTAATCAAAATATGTACCTCAGTGGCACTTTGATTAAAACTTTCCACCAGAACGTTATATCGTTTACTATGCTATCTAATCAAAATATGTACCTCAGTGGCACTTTGATTAAAACTTTCCACCAGAACGTTATATCGTTTACTATGCTATCTAATCAAAATATGTACCTCAGTGGCGCTTTGATTAAAACTTCCCACCAGAACGTTATATCGTTTACTATGCTATCTAATCAAAATATGTACCTCAGTGGCGCTTTGATTAAAACTTCCCACCAGAACGTTATATCGTTTACTATGCTATCTAATCAAAATATGTACCTCAGTGGCACTTTGATTAAAACTTCCCACCAGAACGTTATATCGTTTACTATGCTATCTAATCAAAATATCTACCTCAGTGGCGCTTTGATTAAAACTTCCCACCAGAACGTTATATCGTTTACTATGCTAGCTAATCAAAATATGTACCTCAGTGGCGCTTTGATTAAAACTTCCCACCAGAACGTTATATCGTTTACTATGGTAGCTAATCAAAATACATGTATGTACCTCAGTGGCGCTTTGATTAAAACTTCCCACCAGAACGTTATATCGTTTACTTTGCTATCTAATCAAAATATGTACCTCAGTGGCGCTTTGATTAAAACTTCCCACCAGAACGTTATATCGTTTACCATGCTATCTAATCAAAATATGTACCTCAGTGGCACTTTGATTAAAACTTTCCACCAGAACGTTATATCGTTTACCATGCTATCTAATCAAAATATGTACCTCAGTGGCACTTTGATTAAAACTTCCCACCAGAACGTTATATCGTTTACTATGCTATCTAATCAAAATATGTACCTCAGTGGCGCTTTGATTAAAACTTCCCACCAGAACGTTATATCGTTTACTATGCTATCTAATCAAAATATGTACCTCAGTGGCACTTTGATTAAAACTTCCCACCAGAACGTTATATCGTTTACCATGCTATCTAATCAAAATATCTACCTCAATGGCACTTTGATTAAAACTTTCCACCAGAACGTTATATCGTTTACTATGCTAGCTAATCAAAATATGTATCTCAGTGGCGCGCTGATTAAAACTTCCCACCAGAACGTTATATCGTTTACTATGCTAGCTAATCAAAATATGTATCTCAGTGGCGCGCTGATTAAAACTTCCCACCAGAACGTTATATCGTTTACTATGCTAGCTAATCAAAATATGTACCTCAGTGGCACTTTGATTAAAACTTCCCACCAGAACGTTATATCGTTTACCATGCTAGCTAATCAAAATATGTATCTCAGTGGCGCGCTGATTAAAACTTCCCACCAGAACGTTATATCGTTTACTATGCTAGCTAATCAAAATATGTACCTCAGTGGCGCGTTGATTAAAACTTTCCACCAGAACGTTATATCGTTTACTATGCTAGCTAATCAAAATATGTACCTCAGTGGCGCGCTGATTAAAACTTCCCACCAGAACGTTATATCGTTTACTATGCTATCTAATCAAAATATGTACCTCAGTGGCGCTTTGATTAAAACTTCCCACCAGAACGTTATATCGTTTACCATGCTATCTAATCAAAATATGTACCTCAGTGGCGCTTTGATTAAAACTTCCCACCAGAACGTTATATCGTTTACCATGCTAGCTAATCAAAATATATACCTCAGTGGCGCTTTGATTAAAACTTCCCACCAGAACGTTATATCGTTTACTATGCTATCTAATCAAAATATGTACCTCAGTGGCGCTTTGATTAAAACTTCCCACCAGAACGTTATATCGTTTACTTTGCTATCTAATCAAAATATGTACCTCAGTGGCGCTTTGATTAAAACTTCCCACCAGAACGTTATATCGTTTACTTTGCTATCTAATCAAAATATGTACCTCAGTGGCGCTTTGATTAAAACTTCCCACCAGAACGTTATATCGTTTACTATGCTAGCTAATCAAAATACATGTATCTACCTCAGTGGCGCTTTGATTAAAACTTCCCACCAGAACGTTATATCGTTTACCATGCTAGCTAATCAAAATATGTACCTCAGTGGCGCTTTGATTAAAACTTCCCACCAGAACGTTATATCGTTTACTATGCTATCTAATCAAAATATGTACCTCAGTGGCGCTTTGATTAAAACTTCCCACCAGAACGTTATATCGTTTACTATGCTAGCTAATCAAAATATGTACCTCAGTGGCGCGTTGATTAAAACTTTCCACCAGAACGTTATATCGTTTACTATGCTAGCTAATCAAAATATGTACCTCAGTGGCGCTTTGATTAAAACTTCCCACCAGAACGTTATATCGTTTACTATGCTATCTAATCAAAATATGTACCTCAGTGGCGCTTTGATTAAAACTTCCCACCAGAACGTTATATCGTTTACTATGCTATCTAATCAAAATATCTACCTCAGTGGCGCTTTGATTAAAACTTCCCACCAGAACGTTATATCGTTTACCGTGCTAGCTAATAAAGATACATGTATGTACCTCAGTGGCACTTTGATTAAAACTTCCCACCAGAACGTTAGTTTATGTCCGCCGCTTTAGGTATTATTCCACAGTTATTTATTTTTTTATTTATTTATTTATTTTATCTATTTCGTGTTTTACAACGTACTCAAAAAATATTTCACTTATACGACGGCCGCCAGCATTATGGTGCGAGGAAACCGGGCAGGGCCCAGGAGGAAACCCACGACCATCCGCCGGTTGTTGGCTGACTTATTCCACAGTTCAGTTAATGTGTTACTGTAAAACTCATGAACGAACCATGAACATTGAACGATATTCGTTAATTACAAAGTCTTGGTATATGACAGAGAGAAATAATGTAACGATGTATAACAGTACACGTCACTCGTCACAGCGCATGCGCCTATCTCCTCGTTCGCGTTACATCTCGCCACCACTAACAAACATTGTACAAGTCCAAGGTCACTGGGGTCAAGGCGACGAGGCAGGACATGAACCCTAAGACAAAAACCTCCATCTCAACATTTGTTTCAATTTAGACTTGATATATATGTAATTTCTTTTGTCTAAAGTATGCGTAATTCCTGAGTTTTTATTGGTGAATTTTGATAAAACTCAGGAGATGACCATTTTTGACGTTGAGGAGTTCATAAAGTAAAGAGGCGTCAGTTATGCCTCTGGCACGAAATACAGTTGAAACGTTTTTTATGACAAATGAGTTCGAACTGGAAGATCGTCATACTCTTCCTTGCGATTGTTGACTTGTCGCAAAACTTGAAATGATGATAACTGTAGACGTGTACTTTGGCATATTTAACGGTGTAAGTTTTAAAATAGAGCAACACTCAACGCATGGTTCAAATCGTGTCGGTGAGTTCAGACAGGGTTAAACTCGGGCTTTTGGAGATTATCGACCAGGAAGGGACCTGGACATAGATCACGTGAGAGATTCAAAGCAATCAGTGTTAAATGACCCTAAATCGTGTTAAATAAAGCATCTGCGTGTTATATTTGAATATGGTCGTCAAAACAGACATTTGAGCACCATTGGGCGTCAATCTCGTGTAAGATCTCGTGTATTATATTTCACATTTGAACTCTGTATCATGTTGAATATATCATTGCCTCTTTAGATATATGAATTGTTGCAATAAAATCGCAACTAAGATATATATTTATGATAAATGAGAACTAATGAACTAGCGTGGTATACACAATCTGCTTGCTGATTAATTTTATGGGCCTATTAAACATTTCCTGCGTCTTCGCGACCTCATCGAAAACAGTTGACGCCTTCTCTGTACATGACAGTCTTAAGTCCTTATATTATTGACTTTTATGGTTCTCGTGATTTGTGTTGAACTTTTTTTTTTGGATATTACAGATTTTGATTGTAAACTCGGATATTTTCGTAGCAAAGTTTTGCAGATTTAAAAGTCTGGCTCATTTCGTTGTGAATCTAGATACACGACCTCGTAAATTGGTGAAGAAATGTTTGGTACATTTCAAAGTGAAATTAGAGACACCTGTTCGTTAAGAGCCACAGGAAAGATGTGCACAGGCAGAGGCTTGCCAGTTGGTGGAGGAAAGTGCTATAGATTTCAATGAGAAACTAAGGACATAAAGGCGCACGGAAATTTCGTTGGTTTCGACCCAACGCTACACGTAAAGTCACGTGCTGATATAATTGCAGACGAATATCTTGTGGATTTGAAAAGGCAATGCTGTATGTCTTTCATCAAAGTTCAGCAAATTTGCATAGGAAAGTCGTGTTTTCGGTAGGAAGATTTAGGCATAAACTTACTACAACTCACGTATCATAGGGTTGTAGACTTCAGTTTTAGGCTGGATTCACATGCAGGTAAATTTGCTTAGAAACATCTTGTTGAATTCGTTGCAATATCGCGGAGTGTACAGAAAAGTGCTGCGAAAGTATAGAGACACAGATTATGTTCATATTCCTTAAGGTATCGGCAAACCGAATCATTCTTATCAGCTTAGAATCTACGCTAGCCGGTAAAACATGCCTGTGGTTACTTGACAATCAAATGGCCAAATAAACCGTAATCAAGACTGGCAATGCGTAAATAGGGATAAAACACCTCGTCAGCCATTACAATAAGAAACTTTTTAAAAGTCAGTTTTGAAACTTGGAAAATTGAAAATATAAAATGTCGAATCAGTTTCGTCCCTTTTTTCCCCTGGAAATGAAACGTACATTACGGGAGCACCATTTTGGAAGAAAAAAAGGATATTAAAACAGTGCAGTAAAACAACAGAAAGCTAAACTTACCCACTCCAGGCTTGTATATTTATGGAACATTGTGTCAGAAACAAAAACCCACAACAGACCAACGCATTTGAAGCACGCATTGTCAAACACCAAATTTTGACAGTACTAACAATGCTCTATCCCTCCTGTGTCATTGTTGCCGAGCCTCTGGGGTTCGTCACAAATGCTCGACTTTAAACCACGTTTTTGTTGCAGCTTATCTGTATAGATTTGATTGGCCGATTAAACATACATACCATCGTTAACACGAACATTGTTATCTAACTCGGTTCACTCTGATTTTTTAAATATTTGCCAAGACCTAAATGTGCATTAATGTAAACGACACGCTGTGCTCATGTCTTCAAGGGGGGCTCCGTGGCTCAGTTGGTTAGCGAGCTAGCGCAGCGCAATAACCCAGGAGTCTCTCACCAATGCTGTCGCCGTGAGTTCAAGTCCAGCTCATGCCGGCTTCCTCTCCGGTCTGTCAGCAACATGCGGATGGTCGTGGGTTTCCCCCGGGCTGTGCCCGGTTTCCACCCACCATAATGCTGACCGCCGTCGTATAAGTGAAATATTCTTGAGTACGGCGTAAAACACCAATCAAAGAAATAAATAAATAAATCATGTCTTCAATGGCACCACGAATGTTTTAAACAAAAGATGTTCTGACCGGTTGGGTCCAGCCCTATACAGACTATCTAAGATGTAATAATTGGCAAGCCTCCAATATCAAACGGCCAGCATCATGGTGGGAAGAAATGAAACCCCAGGCATAGATACATATACTTTGCGTAAACCGGTCCCAATTATCTGCTTCATTTTGTTATCTTATTCTGCTTAAGCCATAGTGCTACATGTAGGAGGTGCTTCATTTGCTACCGATTAAGCGTTTAAATGAACAGTTAGAATAAACCCTTATCTGCGGTTAGCTGACAAGACGTCGTATTTCACCGGTTACCTGTGACCATACAACGTGTCACTGTTCTAGTTTTACTATCGTAAGCTTTTTACATTTGGTGGTTTCATTCTAAAATAGAAATGCACCCACTGTTCCGGTACCGTTGGATCACGTAGAGAGGCTCGTGATCTCGAATGTTGGTGGTTTGTGTTGGGCGAGGTTTTACAATTGGTCTTGGGATTATCGACCTGTTTATTATGGTTGACCGTTATCTGTGTCGACGCTTGGATTTTATCAATCTTACGTTTGATAGTCATATTCTGTACTCAGTTTTACATATGGGCCAAATACATAGGTCTGGGAAATCCGTCGTCAGAAACACCACCACTGACCATGATTCTGCAAGTGTTTGTCAGATCCGTTTTATCCCTCAATAGCAAAAAGAAGTACAAATAAAAACAACAACAGCAAAAAAATCCATACACAACAACAAGAACAGAAACGTTGAAATGATGACAGTTTAGGCGTGTATTTTCCGTGCTTTAGTTAGCATTGTCGACCAGGAAGTGTTTCGAATGTAGATCACGGGACAGGTTCAAGTGCTGCGCAATCAGATTTAACTGATCATGACGCTATCGTGTTCAAGGGATACAGATTCGTTCCCGATTGGTTGCTGTGAGAGATAGGCAAGTCCACGCTACGCCATTCGTAAGATAAATTTTACGTATGGCAAGTTCATTGAAGCGTGACCAGGCTTTAATTCAGGAAACCCTATCTCCAGTGTCAGCCAGTCAGCATCGATCCTGTATCCTTTTAAGCCAAATAACCGCATGCAACAATTGCGGGTCCAGCTTAATACGCGTGCGTATCGTACAGCCGATGACCTCTATGGATTGCCCATTGAGTTAACAAACTAACGGAATATCAACAGGTTATCTGAGTCATACGTGACATGACAGTTCAGATGCTGCCATCAAATAAGATACAATAAGAACCTCCCCCCCCCCAAAAAAAAAACAACAGAAAAACGGATATATCTAACGTGTTTCAGTTACTTCCATACCGATTTGAAAATTAAATCCCATATTCTCGTTTAAGTCCATGCTCACTGTATGTCATGCAACTTTTTCACCACATTTGAGGCGTTACGGAGTTAATTGTAACCCCCCCCCCCCCCACCCCCACCGCAAACACGAGAACTCATGCAGCAAAGTGTTGTAGATTTCAATGTGAAACTAGAGTCACAGGCTCTTAAATTCGCATAGGAAATGTTTTTTGTCAATAATGCACAATGTTGCGCAGCAAAGAGTTGCGAAGCTATAGTGGCTCAACTTTTGATCACTTTCTCTAAAGAATCTCAATCGATGTGAGATTGTAAAATATGACGATCAGATTGCGATATGTAACTTGGCAGTCGATAAATGAGGGATAAAAGACCTCTTCAGCCATAAAAAATGCTTTAAAAGTCATCTGAGGAAAATAGACATATAAATTCTCACATTAGTTTGGTCGCTTTTTCACGTGGAAAGGACACAAAGGTAACAAGATTGTCAAATATAATAAATCAGACCATGCAAGAAGACAACAGACAGGTGTACTTACCCACTCCAAGCTCGGACATTTATGAAACATTGTACCAGAAACAAAAGCCCACAATAGACCAACGTATTTAACACACGCATGCTCAAGCATCGAGTTCTGAGAGCGCTAACAATGCCCTACCCGTCCTGAGTCGTTGTTACTGAGCCTCTGGAGACCCTCGTACGTATTCAATGATTTAAAACCACGATTGACCTTATCGGTATTGCGAATGGTAGGATTTGATTGGGCAATGAAAACATGCGTACAATGTTTAACACAAACGTTGTAATCTAACACGGTGCACTCTTAAAATATTAGATGACTAATGCCAAGATTATTTGCCAAAGTTTGCTCACGCAAACGACCTGTCGTGCGTATGTCTTAAATGACATCACGAATGTTTTTAACAAGTGATCTCTTGATCGATTAGGTCGTCAATCTCTTTATAGCCTAAACAAAATGTAATAACTGGCAGTGGCCCAATATCGCAGACAACATGGCAAAAAGACATATTTATTAATGTGAGAGGAAATATAAGATATATAATAAAATGCATTATGGAGCACTGGGAGAGAATAACATTTCAGACTATAATGAAGCTTTTGGGTGGCAAGCGGTGGTATGCAGGTCATTGTTATGACACCTAAAATTTTCTTGCCTCAAAAGCAGCAATTGCCCAGAATTGAAATTTAAATCAAGCCACTAAAACAATGGTAATAGTGTTTGCAGATCTTCTTCCAAAAGGCAATGTATGTACATGTGAGGATGTCTGCTTGGTGGTTTATATCATATGATGGCAAGGAGTCATTTAACGTGTGTACATGTACATAGACTGTGTCTTCTTGTGGCCGGGCGAGCCCATGACGCTAAAGTGCTGCTGTCACTGAAATATCATGCCAAAGACACCAGAGGTGACACTGTTCCCAGTCACAGTATACTGACACCTAACCAAACAGTCTCGTTTCCTTGCTCTTAATCTCTCATTGCTGAGCGCCAAGCGATACAACAATAAGTAACATTTTTAAAGACTTTTGTATGACACAACATGGGTTTGATCCCAGGTTTTCGGACTTCGATGCAGATGAAACTCTGGAAAACAGATATTTAAACTTTCATCCAAAAAGATCTGAATCTATCACATCGTGGGGTACAGGTACAAATCCTTTTCCAACTAGATGGAATTAAATCGATCAGAACCTAGAATAGAAAAGTATAAATGCTAATACAAATAAAAAGAAAAAAATCTTAAATTCTTTAAAAAATAATATGTTAACATACTTCTGCAAATACCTCAGAATCAATCAGATCGTAAAACAACCCCTTGGGGTGAAAACAAATACATCGGAATTATTCCGATCCTGGGATGCATTTATTTATTTGTTTGATTGGTGTTTTACGCCGTACTCAAGAATATTTCACTTATACGATGGCGATCAGCATTATGGTGGGAGGAAACCGGACACAGCCCGGGGGAAACCCACGACCATCCGAAAATTCCTTTAGAGCTTCTCACATACGGCCGCTGAGGAAGCCAGCATGAGCTGGATTTGAGCTCACAGCGGCCGCATTGGTGGGCGGTTTCTGGGTCATTACGCTACGCTAGCGCGCTAACCGACGAGGCACGGAAGACCCCTCCTGGGATGCAGAAATTCACCCGAATCAGTACGATTGTGTGATGCATTAAGTTAAACACTTATTTAAATACATCCGCATCATACGAATTCTGGATACATGCAGTTTAAACACATACACAAAAGCATCCAGATCAGCACGATTCTGGGATACATACGGATGAACACTTATAGAAATTCAGATATATCCGAATTGTTAGGATTCGGGGATACATACTGATAAACACTTGTAGAAATTCAGATATATCCGAATTGTTAGGATTCGGGGATACATACGGATAAACACTTATAGAAATTCAGATATATGCGAATTGTTAGGATTCTGGGATATATACGGATAAACACTTATACAAATACACCCGAATCATTAGGATTCTGGGATACATGCGGTTAAACACTTATACAAATACATCCGAATCATAAGGATTCTGGGATACATACGGTTAAACACTTATTGGTAAGATTGTTAAGATTCAGGGATTCATTAAGGTTAAACACTTAAAAAGATACATCCCAATTATTAGGATTCTGGGATACATTAAGGTTAAACACCTATACAAAATACAGATTTCATCGCGATCACGAGATGACGTGATCTAGATACTCATTCAAATGATGGCCTGTACCATGAAGGGTGCTTTTCAGAATTCTTCATTTAACATTGCTTAAACAAAATGTGTGAAAAAATGAGACTTTCAAATGATTTAGGCGCGACTGTCGAGTCGAACATTTGAATGGTCTTGAGGATTTTGACCTTGGATTATTTTCACCGGTTGACGGAGTGAATTGTGATTCTGATACTTTGCTATATACTTAAATGTTTTCACACTTAGTAAGTTTCATTAGCATTATACGGAAATCCTTGGAACAAAATAGTTTGCTTTATTAAATAAACACGGCATCTTCGTGATGTTTAGGTAAGTGAGAGCTCACGTTTCATTATATTTGATCTTGGACGACAATAATTGAGGAAGTATTAACTTCCTCAATTTGCACAGAAAGATTTCATTCCACGATATCACACGCTTGGAAACTATGACCCCTGTCCAGGTGAGATGATATATACTTTTACCTGTGTCAACATAATAGGGTAATAAACATCCATATACGACCTTATCTAAATTTATCTCGCCATCGTGGATTTTTCTTCCGCCTTTTAAAAGAAAGTTATCTATACAGCGAAACTTTATTAAGGTTAATAGTTTAAAGAGGTTTTTTGACCAAAACACATATTCCTTAATATCAAATCAAATTTTCTGTACTTACCTAGAATAGCTCAAACTAATGCCTTTGGTAAATATCAGACTCTTACATGTACTATTTATATAGTGTTAACATGATTTTGGAAATTTACAAATTTTTGGAACTTTATTACCCTTTTTAAACCGAAGCACACGCACACACGAGGTTAATATTTTGTGAAAGGTAATTATTTGGGCTACTCTAAAATAGTATCAAAATCAAACTCGTTTTTTGTTAATCGATTTTTCTTGCCAAAAGTCTTCTATATAGCATCTTTAAATGCGTATATAATATGTACTGAAGAGAACAAAAACTGTACATTTTAAATTCAACCTCTACGTGCATTCGCTCAGGCGTATGCATTAATGAAAATATCACAATAAGGCATCATTAGCTAAAAAAAAAAAAATTTCATACCTCAACAAAAATTGTGTTTTCGCTTGGCACGCAGCTCTGAGGGGTTAGGGCAAGGAAAGTTGACTGGGTGGTACGGTGTCAGTATAATGTGACTGAGTGGGGTGTCATGTCTGGTGTCTTTGGCACTCCACGTCGTCATATGACTGAAAAATTGTTAAGTACGACATTTGATTGCCCATTCAAAGTCAGATACATGTAAGTTGACATCTGGAAGTCTTAACTTTATGTAGCTGATGTTTGAAATAGCAGCACAAATGTTGGCACTCATTGTTCCTGCATGGGGTTATGGTGACGGCCGTTTACGCTCTTGCCCGGCGTTCGCATACTTTGAATAACACTTGTCTTCCACCAAAAAGTTCCTCAGTAACTTGCAAAGCGCCTGTGGTTTTGCTGCTTTATAAAATTTCGTGCTCATTAGTGAATATATTTGCTTGTATCCACGATCATCCGCAATTTGCTGCACATCTTCACACGCACGGCGAGAGAGGATGGACTGAACTGGATTTGAACTCACAGTGATCGCGTTGTTGAAATGCTCATCGGTCATTACGCCACGCTGACGCCCTGACCACAGAGGTCACGGAAGCCTCCCATTAATGAATGTAAGAAAAAGTCAGCTGTTAAACAGGTGGAGTGGGGAAAATTTTAGATACTGTATAGTTATAATTTTAATTTGTCAATGAATGCATTGGTAGCAGCGATCACCTGTACACTGCTTTGAGCCACAGCAAAACGTTTTGTATCTGGGCGATATATATTTTGTATCTGGGCGTTATATATATATTTTTTTATATAAAAATCCATATTTGATAATCAAATGAAATTTTTATCTACTTTCCTTAAATTCCTTAAAGAATGTCCGATATCACCTTTTTATACAATCTCGCCAGTAGGCGATTTTATCCGTCTGTCTGCCTGTCCATCTGTCCGTCCGTATTCGTGGCCGGGCTATAACTGAACGATTTGCCACAAAGAGTTTTAATTTTTGGTGGATACATAGATACACAGATGGCGATGTGTCGCGACTCATATTTATTTATTTCCTCGGCTGTCATGGTTACAAAATTGCCATTTCCGTATGTATACTATATAAATAGATATGATTTCCTGTCCGGGCTATAACTCCAAGTTTTATTTTTGGTGGATGCATTGATACACAGATGACGATGTGTCGTGACTCAAGTTTGTCTAGTTTCGCGGTTGTCATGGTAACCAGATAGCCATTTCCTTGTATATACTATATAAATAAAAATGATTTCGTGTGCGGGCTATAACTGCAACTGTTTTCCTCAGAAAGTTTTCATTTGTGGTGCACACAATATACTGACATCACACTCATAACACAAACAATACACTGCCATCTAAATCGTAACACAAGCAATGTTCTGACATCAAAATCATAACACAAACAATGTTCTGAAATCACAATCATCACACAAACCATATACTGACGTCACAGTCATAACACAAACAATGTTCTGACATCACAATCATAACACAAACAATGTTCTGACATCAAAATTATAACACAAACAATATACTGACATCAAAATCATAATACAAACAATGTTCTGACATCACATTCATAACACAAAAATGTTCTGACATCACATTCATAACACAAACAATATACTGACGTCACACTCATAACACAAACAATATACTGACATCAAAATTATAACACAAACAATATACTGACATCACAATCATAACACAAACAATGTTCTGACCTGGCACTCATAACACATAAAATATACTGACATGGAACTCGTGACACAAACAGTATACTGTCATCACACTCATAACACAAACAATGTTCTGACATTACAATCATAACACAAACAATATCCTGCAGTCTCAGTCATAACACAAACAATGTTTTGACATCATAATCATCATCACACAAACAATACACTGACATCACAAACAGTACCCTGCCTCTCAGTCATCACACAAACCATATACTGACGTCACACTCATAACACAAAGTGTTCCGACATCACACTCAGAACACAAACAATATACTGACATCACAATCATAACACAGCAAATATAGGTAATCTGCTATTAGATTACGAAATTGCATTTCACTGGAGTAAAGGAATACCAAATAAATAATATTTGCTGAATAATATTTAAACACTTGCTGAAATATTATAACATAAGTAGGCAAACCGGAATGTTTTCTGAACACACTTTACATTACATATCTGGAACACTATCAACCGTGAAAACTTGCTTGCAGCCGCAGTTCGTATGTCTGGTGTAAAATCGAGGTATTTTATTACGTGATAGCTAACAACGTTTTTTTATCAAATATATTTGTAGATTATGTGAGGATATTTGAGGTCGGAATTAAAAACATGCGGCTTCGCGACACAACAATTAAATCAAGGGGTGACAAGTCAGCTATCAGCCTCCTCTGACTGGCAGCATGTCAAGTACGGTATGTAATGATGTCATGTTAAGTGAATCTGGGAATAGTTTGATGTCTGGATATTTATTATCTGCGTTTTGAGTTCAATGTCAGCCTATTTCTTGTACTTTGAGCTGGATGTCAGGATAGTGTAAGGGTTTTGAGTTTCATGTCAGCATAGTGTACATGCTTTGAGCTTGATTTCAGCATTTTGCTCGTGCGTTGAGTTTTATGAGAGGATATCACTTATGCTTTGAGCCTGATGTCAGCAAATTGTGATTTGAGTTTGATGTCAGGATATTGTGATTTGAGCCTGATGTCAGCATATTGTGATTTGAGGTTGATGTCAGGATATTGTGATTTGAGTTTGATGTCAGGATGTTGTGATTTGAGCCTGATGTCAGCATATTGTGATTTGAGGTTGATGTCAGGATATTGTGATTTGAGTTTGATGTCAGGATATTGTGATTTGAGTTTGATGTCAGCATATTGTGATTTGAGTTTGATGTCAGCATAATGTGATTTGAGTTTGATGTCAGCATATTGTGATTTGAGTTTGATGTCAGGATATTGTGATTTGAGTTTGATATCAGCATATTGTGATTTGAGTTTGATGTCAGGATATTGTGATTTGAGTTTGATGTCAGGATATTGTGATTTGAGTTTGATGTAAGCGTATTGTTATTTGAATTTGATGTCAGCATATTGTGATTTGAGTTTGATGTCAGGATGTTGTGATTTGAGTTTGATGTCAGGATATTGTGATTTGAGTTTGATGTCAGGATATTGTGATTTGAGTTTGATATCAGCATATTGTGATTTGAGCCTGATGTCAGCATATTGTGATTTGAGTTTGATGTCAGGATATTGTGATTTGAGTTTGATGTCAGGATATTGTGATTTGAGTTTGATGTCAGGATATTGTGATTTGAGTTTGATGTCAGGATATTGTGATTTGAGTTTGATATCAGCATATTGTGATATGAGTTTGATGTCAGCATATTGTGATTTGAGTTTGATGTCAGCATATTGTGATTTGAGTTTGTTGTCAGGATATTGTGATTTGAGTTTGATGTCAGGATATTGTGATTTGAGTTTGATATCAGCATATTGTGATTTGAGCTTGATGTCAGGATATTGTGATTTGAGTTTGATGTCAGCATATTGTGATTTGAGTTTGATGTCAGGATATTGTGATTTGAGTTTGATGTCAGGATATTGTGATTTGAGTTTGATGTCAGGATATTGTTTGTACTTTGCGTTTGATGCCAGTATATTGTTTGTGATTTGGGTCTGATAGACAAAAATAACTTACAAAGATGAAATATGAGGGAAAATTGTGGTAATGATAAAATTTGTTTTGACGAAAGGCTACACAAGTCATCTAAACTGATGTAGACTTTAATTTAAACCCTGTTTCTGACACTGCCATGACATGATTCGTACGTTTTAATATAATATAACCTTCATAAATAAAATTTGTATTATCTCTTATAGTGTATAAGACTATAAGTAGTGCAGCTGAGTTACCGCGTGGAATTTGTTCTAACCGCACGTTGGTGCAGATATTGTAAATTAAAATCTTGTTGTGACCTCACTCTATTCAGTTTTCCTTTCAAAATCATTATAATCTGTTTGTGCTGAATTTCAATGTAGACAGCAAATAGACAAATAAATAGCGTTATCTACCCTGATTACAGTCTAAGCGGGTGACAAAGTTCTGGCAGGAATCGACCAACCTAGACTCCAATCGGGAATGTCCGTTTCCTTCCGGTGTGGATGAATACATACATTTTATCTCACTGAACATACAATTTATTTATTTATTTATTTGATTGGTGTTTTACGCCGTACTCAAGAATAGTTCACTTATACGACGGCGGCCAGCATTATGGTGGGTGGAAACCGGGCACAGCCCGGGGGAAACCCACGACCATCCGCAAGTTGTTGGCAAACCTTCCCACGTACGGCCGGAGAGGTAGCCAGCATGAGCTGGACTTGAGCTCATAGCGGCCACATTGGTGAGAGACTACTGGGTCATCACGATGCGCTAGCTCGCTAACCAACTGAGCCACGGAGGCTCCCCTGAACATACAAAATTTTACACGAAAATATTCCCACCTTCAACCAAGTTTCAACCACGAAGTTACACTTGGTTACACAATAACTCCATGTACCTCTACACGTTCGCTAACACTACGGCGTCGTATAAGTGAAATATTCTTGAGTACGGCGTAAGACACCAATCAAATAAACAAATAAATAAAATGAGTTAATACCTTTTGAGTTGATGTTTTCATTCAAATACATAATAACCTGCGCAAGGAATAACTACACCAAAACAGCGGAAGCTTTTTCACAGTCCCGGAACTCATAAAACCTAACAAACTATGAGACAAAAACTGTAACTAAACCAGCGAGAGCTGGATTTGAACCTGCGATGTCATTGGTCTGGTGGTGATCTGCGGCGGAGTCCATAACATGGTTTAGGACAAATAAGCCAGGCATGTAAAAATCTGTAAACGCAGATTAAACCGATGAGGCCTGATTTTAATGGACTATTCTTTGATTGTAGTATGAAAAATTAAACAATATTTGCTGTGAGGAAAAGCTTTGGCGTTAAACAACAAACAAATCATTAAATAAATAAGAAAAACAAAAACTTACGTTTCCAATAAAGACCGTGAAAACCTAAGACCAGAATTTGCGCAAAATTCTTTACAGCGGACAATACTTACACTTGGTCATTTATTATATAAAAGTACTCAAGAATATTTCACTTATACGACGGAGGCGAGCATTATGGTGGGAGGAAACTGGGTTGGCCCTGGTGAGGATGACACCTTGACCAGAATTTGAACTCACAGCTACCACATTAGTCAGAGGCTTCTGGCTCCTACAACTCACCATTATACTATGTCATAGCAGTCTGCAATAAACAAGAAATGTCAACATTTTGTTTGGTAACAGATAACAAATGAAAACTTAAAGGCAAATGTGCACGGAGCCACTTCATTAACCATTAAAACCCAGATGTAAATGACCATCACCTTAGGTAAGTGAGTGAGTGAGTGAGTGAGTGCTTGGGGTTTAATGTCGTACTTAACAATTTTTCGGTCATATGACGACGAAATAATCCTTAGAGTGCATGTAATGTGCCTCCTTGTTGCAGGACTCTTTTATCTAGTGCTGCTTCACTGAGAATCCTTACCGAAGGCAAGTAAGCCGCCCCGCCCGAGCCATTATACTGATATGGGTCAACCAGTCGTTGGACTATCCCTTTCATGCTGAACGCCACGCGAGGAAGTTAGAGCTTTCTCTTTTAGGTGTAACCCGATGCAGGATTGACCCCGGATCTACCGCTCCTAAAGCGGACGCTCAAGCAACTGTGGTATAGGGGCAGGCCTACCATCTTAGGAACCATTCACTTTATAAATCTAATCATTTATAAGTCATGCAGTGAACATTCAAAAATTCCCATTTTATTAGGAATTTAACATTATATATTAGCCAGTGAATATATAAAAATCACCATTTCGAAGCCATTGAACATATTTTGTTAGCGAGTGAATACATAAAAATCACCATTTATTAAGCATTCAATATATTTTATTAGCCACTGATTACTACATCATAAATGGTTATTCACCAGTACAGCATATCAGCATTTAACATTCATTAATATCTTCATTACTGTACATTAACATAACACATAAGAAGGAAGTTCAAAGTTAGGAAGAACAGCTGCATTTGTATGTTAAAACTGACTACAGAAATCAACCTCAAAACTAACGAATATACACTTCCGATTAATCCATAATGTAATATAATGTAATATAATATAGTATAGTATAAAATACTCAAAAGTATACTCAGATGTTTTGTATTTACACGACGGCAGTCACTTGTATGGGTGTAGGAATCGTGAGTTCCCAGAGTAAACGACGGACATATAGTAAGTTACTGGCGAACAGGCTTGTCCACGATACTGGTGTCATGTACTTCAATGTACGCACATGTAAGACTACACAAAAGGCCCTGCGAACTTCGGGGATAGACGTTTGTTATCAAGGCATGACAAGAATCCAGACCCCTCCCCCCTCCCCCTCCCCCCTCCCCCCTCCCCCCTCCCCCTCCTTTCCAAATGCCGGCGCTGGACAAGTACCACGTGTATGCCAGAGGATTGCTGTAGCTCAGCCCCAAACATTGCGTGGCCAATAAGCTTTAGTGCATACCTGACCCAGCCTGTGAGAAAGAAGCCATTAAAATCTTGACATAGGTTAACCGTCAAAATCTGGATGTTTCCATGCCAGCAGCTGGGAGGGGTGCCTAGCAACGCCAAGGGGGACGTCACTCGCAGCCTCATCACCATCTATCTCTTTGTGTCCTCTCGCCCAGAATTTCAAACTTTCATCAGTAAAACTCATACCTGCCCAAAGCTTAGACAATTTCCAGCATTTTGATACCAAGTATGCACCTGTACACCAAAAACGGCAGGCTGGCATCAAAAAAGACTTTACACTCTAAAATACACAGAATTACAGGAAGTTGTAATGGGGGGGGGGGGGGGGGGGGGGTCTGTGTCCATGTTGAAAGAATTATGGAAAAAAACAGCAAGAAAGTGTCATCCGCACCAGAATCTAAAATTATCAGCACTGCAACACTGCCGTATGACACACAATCAAAATTAATTTTCTAAACAGCGTTTTCTTTCTAGGCCAATTTTAGTCCAAGTTGACGTAAAAACCCGAAGGCGAAGACGCGAAAATGTTCAACGTCGTGGTATCCTAGCAATCACGAGCAAATTAGCGATCGGCTCAGACTGTATACTAGCTGCAACGGAGTTTCAGTTTTACATCACGTGACCTGAAAGTAAAGTGATGTTTCCGGAATGGAAACTTTTACCAGATGTTTTGCTCAGTATTTATTAGTGACAAGCTAACTGCTGTCTTTTTTCATCGTATGTCAAATGAATTCTTTTAGCTGTTGTGTTCAGTATTGTCAAACAATCATTGTGCATCGTAGCATGTCAACATTTAACACTTATGTTTGAAGATAGCTGGATGGATTTCGAAAAACAAAACAGTTCGAAGAACTTAAAAATATACATATAAAATTAATATCTATATAAAAATATGCCAACCGAGATCAAAGCTCAGTCAGCCTGTTCTATCCTAAAATGTAAATATTCTATTAGAGATGAATTTGGTTAATTATGGAGAATATATATAATGTTTACAAATATATTGTTTTTTTATTCAATCCATTATATTTTCTATACCACGACAAAGTAAGGAAACATTTAATCACGCTATAGGACGAATATATTTTTTTTATCTAGTGGTAGACAAAATATATATTGATTTAATCTTGCACTTGGTTCCATTGCCATGTCCGTGTAAATTGTAAGGAATAGACAGATGTATGGGTTAAATAAAACGATTTAACTGTTGTGCACTCCATTGGCTTTTTGCTATACAAAGAAGAGTACAGTTGTTAGCTAATTAAATATACACGTTTTCTCTTCTGTAACAAAAAGTCTGCACAAACTTTTGCATATTGTACTTGATTATATATAATCACTCCCTCTACACGTATGCATGTATTGGGGCCAATGGCCTCTTATACTGATCCCAAATAAACGTCAAACTGATTTAAAAATCTTTCTCAAAAAAACTACTGGTTTACATTACGTTGCTTACCAAAGTATATGCAGAAGCTAATTTTCAATCTCATATAGACTGAACTATTTGTGTACCATTAGTAGAACTGATTACTGGTACTCGAAAATCATGAGATTTGACCTTCAAGCTTTTGGTGGTTACGCTTGGAATGGCCTCTTCAGATTGAAATCTCAGTAGTAGTTCTTCAGGTGGCTGCTGTCGTAGTAGGATGAGTGTTTCCCGCTGCTGTCGAACAAAGCCGACTGCTCCTTAACCAGCTTTACAAAACTGGGTCGATCCTCTGGCATCTGATTCCAACATCTCTTAGTCAATTTGTCGTACCTGAAGGGAGCCTCTAATTTAATTTATTGTTTAACGGATTCGGTTTTTATGACGTACTCAAAAAACATTCAACGTAAACCAATGTGTTCAGGTTTATGAGCGAAGGAAATCATGGAGGCACTGTAGAGGAAAATATGAAGACACAACAGAGGAAACCATGGAGGCACAATAGGGAAAACCATGAAGGCACAGAGGAGAAAACTATGAAAGCACAACGGAGTATATAATGGAGGAAACCAAGGAGGCACACAATAAGAAACCATGAATGCACAATAGAAGACACCATGAAGGCACAATAGAGGAAACCATGAATGCACAGTAGAGTGAATGAGTACTTAGGATTTAACGTCGTACTTAACAATGTTTCAATCATATGAGGACGAAGGAGTCCTTAGACCTCAAATAGAGGAAGTCATGAAAGCACAACTGAGGACACCACGAAGACATAATAAAGGACATGAAGGCACAACAGAGGAACCATGAAGGCACAATAGGAGAACCACCTTCGGATCATTAATTGAGATCTAATCTGTTATAATGCATACGAAGACTTAACAGATTGCTTAACAGAAAAGGCAACAAAAGATATACACTGAGATATTTAGGGAGAAGAGTGAAAACCGACCTAAATCGCTACACCAGTTTTGTTTCTCCGTTTTGCTTGGTACACACAGTAAAAATGAGTAATACATCTTGGGAATCGCCTTGTTCCAAGACTTGAATATTTAAAATCACTTAAAGCCCTTAATGGGTACATGATCATAACGATAAACTGCTCTGTAGCATGGGCAGCATATACTTACTCGTCCGTCATAAACTCCGGCCTTGGAAGCCTGTAACCTTGGGTCAGCTTCTTTGACAATTCTCCCCCCTTTATCTTGGAATATGGGGCTTCGCCTGATGAAAGACAAAAGAGCATATATCAGTACATTGCAATTTTGTTCGCACCGGTTAGAGAATAAACTTTAAACTTTAAAGCATAAATTTTAAAAGCATAACAGGATTATCCACAAAACATCAGCACACGGAAATTATGCTTGTACATATGTGAATGCATTCTTCCAAACGATGTTCTCCAGTTAAAACAGAAATTCTGATAAAAAAATCCGTGTACAAATAACAAATATGACTGGAACTTTATGGATGGGTATGTTCACCAGATAAAGTGTCACATCTACTCAGACTAAATGTTCCCCAAACAAAGTGTCACATCTAGTCAGACTAAATGTTCCCCAAACAAAGTGTTACATCTAGTCAGAATAATTGTTCCCAATGTGCCAGATTTACACAGACTAAATGTTCGCCAGACAAAGTGTCTCATTTACCCAGACCAAATGTTCCCCAGACAAAGTTTCACATTTACCCAGACCAAATGTTCCCCAGATAAAGTAACAAATCTACCCAGGCTAAATGTTAACTAGACAAAGTATCACATTTACCCAGACTAAATGTTACCCAACACCGTGCAGCCATTATTGTTCCAAAGTTTCACATTTACCCAGACCAAATGTTTCCCAGACAAATCACATCTACCCCGACTAAATGTTCCTTATGATACTCACCCAGGCTGAATACTTCCCACACCACGACACCATAGGACCAGACGTCCGTCTTCTCGTTGGAATGCTTCGTTGATTTAGCCTTCACCAGTTCCACTGCCATCCATTTTAGAGGGAGCCGTTCCTATAGATAATGACAAAAGGTGATGATAATAAATTTACCTTGTATCTTCCAGACAGTGATCGGAATAGTATATATAAAAACAATGTATATATCCCCCTTTGGTCTGGAATTTTTTTAAGAGTGCACATTTAAATACGTGCATTCTAGCTGTCCACAATTCCACCTAGCACTGGGGCTTTCATGGAATTAGGCGAAGCAAAACGAATCCCTTGGATGTAAGATGCAGACCAGAAAACGACACTGATCCAACTATACTTGGAAAGTTGTACCATCTAAGAAGTCTGTGACGGTAACAGGTGCTAGTTGTTTTTCCGGTACACAGGAAGACAGGCGATCTGTAAGTTAATGTCGACAAAAATTGCTTAGTATTATAGACAATGCACATGATGCAGATCGCTTTTTTTATTTTTTAGCGAAAAAAAGTTTTTAACTCGACCCCACTTGTGTTTGTAAGCAAAATGCCAATTACGTTTACGTGTTCAGTTGACAAATGTTCTTTCATTAGCTGTAAATACATGCATGTGCTATTTGTCAGTAAAATGGAAATATAATCATTTTAATTATGTTTATCTTTTTTGGATTAACCGAGAGGAATGCAAAGTTTCAGTGGCACATATAGCTTCACATCTAGCCAGTCTAAATGTTCCCCAGACAACACCGTACAGCCATTTATTGGTCCAAAGTGTCACATCTACCCAGACCAAATGTTCCCCAGACAAAGTTTCACATTTACCCAGACCAAATGTTCTCCAGACAGAGTGTCAAATCTACCCAGACTAAATGTTCCCCAGACAAAGTTTCACATTTACCCAGGCTAAATGTTCCCCAGACAAAGTTTCACATCTACACAGGCCAAATGTTCCCCAGACAAAGTGTCAAATCTACCCAGACCAAATGTTCCCCAAACAAAGTTTCACATCTACACAGATTAAATGTTCCCCAGACAAAGTGTCACATCTACCCAGGCTAAATGTTCCCCAGACAAAGTTTCACATCTGCACAGGCCAAATGTTCCTCACACAAAGTGTCACATCTACACAGGCTTAATGTTCCTCAGACAAAGTGTCACATCTACCCAGACCAAATGTTACCCAGAGAAAGTTTCACATCTACCCAGACTTAACGCTACCCAGACAAAGTTTCACATCTACACAGACCCAGACCAAATGTTCCCCAGACAAAGTATCACATCTACCCAGACCAAATGTTCCTCAGACAAAGTTTCACATCTACACAGACCAAATGTTACCCAGACAACACCGTGCAGCCATTATTGGCCCAAAGTGTCACATCTACCCAGACCAAATGTTCCCCAGACAAAGTATCACATCTACCCAGACCAAATGTTCCCCAGACAAAGTATCACATCTACCCAGACCAAATGTTACCCAGACCGTGCAACCATTATTGGTCCAAAGTGTCACATCTACCCAAACTAAATGTTCCCCAGACAAAGTATCACACCTACCCAGATCAAATGTTCCCCAGACAAAGTTTCACATCTTTACAGACCAAATGTTACCCAGACAACACCGTGCAGCCATTATTGTTCCAAAGTTTCACATTTACCCAGACCAAATGTTCCCCTGACAAAGTATCACATCTACCCAGACCAAATGTTCCCAAGACAAAGTGTCACATTTACCCAAACCAAGTGTTCCCCAGACAAAGTTTCACATCTACACAGGCTAAATGTTACCCAGACAAAGTTTCACATCTGCGCAGCCATTACTGGTCCAAAGTATCACATCTACCCAGGCCAAATGTTCTCCAGACAAAGTTTCACATTTACCCAGATCAAATGTTCCCCAGACAGACAACGCGTCACATCTAACCAGACCAAATGTTCCCCAAACAAAGTTTCACATCTACACAGATTAAATGTTCCCCAGACAAAGTATCACATCTACCCAGACCAAATGTTCCCCAGACAAAGTATCACATCTACCCAGACCAAATGTTACCCAGACCGTGCAACCATTATTGGTCCAAAGTGTCACATCTACCCAAACTAAATGTTCCCCAGACAAAGTATCACATCTACCCAGATCAAATGTTCCCCAGACAAAGTTTCACATCTTTACAGACCAAATGTTACCCAGACAACACCGTGCAGCCATTATTGTTCCAAAGTTTCACGTTTACCCAGACCAAATGTTCCCCTGACAAAGTATCACATCTACCCAGACCAAATGTTCCCAAGACAAAGTGTCACATTTACCCAAACCAAGTGTTCCCCAGACAAAGTTTCACATCTACACAGGCTAAATGTTACCCAGACAAAGTTTCACATCTGCGCAGCCATTACTGGTCCAAAGTATCACATCTACCCAGGCCAAATGTTCTCCAGACAAAGTTTCACATTTACCCAGATCAAATGTTCCCCAGACAGACAACGCGTCACATCTAACCAGACCAAATGTTCCCCAAACAAAGTTTCACATCTACACAGATTAAATGTTCCTCAGACAAAGTGTCACATCTACACAGGCTAAATGTTACCCAGACAAAGTTTTACATTTACCCAGACCAAATGTTCCCCAGACAGACAACGCGTCACATCTACCCAGACCAAATGTTCCCCAAAGTCTCAAATCTATCCAGGCTAAATGTTCCCCAGACAACACTGCGCAGCCATTGCTGGTCCAAAGTGTCACATCTACCCGGACTAAAATGTGCATATAGTTTTTTTTATAATGTATAAAAAACGAAGATATGTAAAGACGAATACAGATGATAGGAGATCCCGGAAATGTGCAGGTTGTAGACAGGAAAACATAAACAGAGACGGGCAAAGAAACAAAGAAAAGACAAAGATGCAGAATGTCCCGAGTGGCACACAAGAGAGACAAAAAGGGACAGAGAGCTGTAAGAGTTATACCCCTTTGGTCGTGTTGTCCGCGTCGTCTGCCAGCTCGTCCGGTACCGGGCCGAAGCCGATGATCTTCGGATGGAGATTAAAGTCCAACAGGATGTTACGGGCCGCCAACTTCCGGTGCACAATCTAAAAGGGAAATTCATGGAATGTTTTAGTTCATTCTCATCTCCAGTGTGTCATCCACCAATGTTGGGGATCAGTATGTCACACGTCAGAAAGTTGCCAAAAGAAGTAAGTTTACCAAGGCATGGCGTTAAACAACAAATAAATAAAATATAAGAAATCTAACAAAGGCCGAGCTTTTAGGATCTATGTGGTTATATACAATGAGTAAAGTACTCTTGTGCTGATATCATGAAAGACAATGGAAGCCACATCAAGGGACATCGCTGGGATAGATTTAAATAACACTTTCTCACATTAATGAAAATGTTTATGTTCTTTATACTAAAGTTGCAGAATTACATCAACTATTGTCTTTGCTTCCAAAAAGTCACATTAACCTTCTATGAATACTCGTCTGATTCACAGTGTTGTTCAATATTGAATGAATAAACCGAGAAAATCAGAACTATTCTATTAGGGAATGCGATACTTTGAATTGAATACATGTTTCCTTAACTTCAGGTGAAAGGATAAGTCTTGTCAAATGAATGCTCGTAAAATATCTTCCCGCCTTGAACAATACGTTGTAAACCAATGTGTTCTTTTGTTTCTTTGTTAGCGATGATCACAATATTCGGTTTATGTGTGCTCATAAAGGACAAGGGTGGTACTCTCCAAAGTAAAATTTTACAGAAAGTTGTCTGAGTGATACTAGAATGTATTCTGTTATTGCAACAGATTATTCTGCTAAATATAACACGTATTCTATTAATTCAACGTGAAGATTCTATTAGACTAATAGAATATTATGTTGAATATGACAGTATACCGTATTATTTATAATAACAGAATACATTCTATCATCTCTCAGACAACAGATGATCTGTTAAAATTAACAGATTAAGTTTTTCAGTGTACACAAACACTTCAGTGTTACAACAGAAGTGAAGTGTTTGTTCTGCGACATGAAATCCCACGCCTAGACTTACATCTCTAGAGGCGAGGTACTCCATTCCCTTGGCGACCTCATAGACGATGTAAAACAGCCTATCCACGACATCCTCAGACACTCTGCCCTGATTCCTCTGATTGGTCAGCCAGGTTTTCAAGGGGCCCATCTCACAGAATTCCAGCAACATGATTGGGCCTCCTGTCCAACACAATGCCGCGATTAAACCCAGACGGACACGAACCCCAACCTTAATCCCACATTCCCCGTGCCCAGATCAAAGGGGCGTAACTCCTGATGAGTCTATATGAGTTTCAAGTAAGCCTTTGCTCCCATGACAGCTCGTGTTGTAGATTTATGAAGTGTACATAGCTAAGAACACCTTAACAATAACTACTCTTCATGAAACTGACCCCAGTACCTTTCCCGTTTATTTGTTTGTTTCAGTCACAACCTCGTTTTGGATATCGTTTGGCCATTTCATAATATCATAATATTTATTTATTTGATTTTTGTGGTCAGCATTATGCTGGGAAGAAACCCACGACCATCCACAGGAAGACCATCTCAAGTACGATTCTTCTGGGAATCCGATATGCGTCATCTTTAGAACACCATTGCGCAGTCATGTACTCATGGATCCCATCGCCATTTTTATTTATTTATTTATAAATGATGTTTAAAAAAAGAATGAAGCAAAATGTAAAAATCTGAAAAATGCTAAACTTTAGGTGAAATACGGTACCGATAGCTTTACTGCTACTTCACTACATCGCCATGGCAACGTTATCATATATCACACCCCAACAAAGGCACAACATATACTGAAAATGTATCAGCTCTTAATTACATATTTAACACTGGGGTACAGCGTAGAAAAGCCTAAGATGTTTTTGTCTTTGGCATGGCCAAATTCGAGATTACGCCAACGAGTGTTGTTGCACGACGTGTCTGTTGGGTTTAATGTACGCTAATCCTACTAGAACTATAATTAACCAAAATATACTTATCAGACTTAAGCTAATCCTGCTTCGATTATAATCAACCAAAATATACTTGTAAGACATAAGCTAATCTTGCTACAATTATAATGAACCAAAATATACTTACAAGACGTAAACTAATCTTGGTACAATTATAATCAACCAAACTATACTTGTAAGACATAAGCTAATCTTGCTACAATTATAATGAACCAAAATATACTTACAAGACGTAAACTAATCTTGGTACAATTATAATCAACCAAAATATACTTGTAAGACATAAGCTAATCTTGCTACAATTATAATGAACCAAAATATACTTACAAGACGTAAACTAATCTTGGTACAATTATAATCAACCAAAATATACTTATAAGACGTAAGCTAATCCTGCTATAATTATAATCAATCAAAATATACTTATATTTTTAACTGATAGTGATACTAATTTTTTTTATGAATCTTTTGTTTGTCAATGTGACTTTAAATATTGTTTTTCTAAATGATGACATAAACTGTATTTTGGACACCTTGCTTAGAACTTAGCGTTGGGGTTAGGTTGAACTTAACGTGACTGATTTACCTGCTTTGGATTTGATGGTGTACGCAAACACACTTCACGTATGATAAGTTTGTAGATTTATTTGTTGGATGAAGATACCGGAGTATCCGAATGCACACTGCAACTGTGTTATTTCAGGAAAACGAAAATAATTTCCCATTGAAACTTACGGTCTACGTCATCAGTAATGGCGCCCACAAAATGTATTACATTGTCGTGCCGTAAGTCGTTCGATGCCATGAAATTAATCTTTGCATTCATCAGTAATCGTTCGTTCTGGTCAAAGGCCTTGGTAGCTGTAACAAAAACAGCCAACAGAGGAACATAACAACAATGTAACAACACAAAAGCCCAATTTTGTGTCAGCCCAACAACAGTAGCAAATATCTCACACATTAACATAGAGAGGATGATCTAGGAAAGAGACAGTAGACTGAAGTGGAAATATTTACTAATTCTTTCATATTGGAATAATATAAAACGACGATGACAACGTGGTAGTGTCACGGCAGATTTGTGCAAAGGCAGTTTGTTTGTGGTCATGCTCGTTATACTTAACAACTCAAAATTGTACAGCAATGGATTGTTCTTTTTTTGGCAAAGGGTATATGTGCGTGGGAGTAAACTGATGTCCTGATCTACAAAGGAGGATCTTGGATTTTGGTTACGCTGGACTGACAAAGAAACAAAATGTCTGGCC
This sequence comes from Liolophura sinensis, assembly GCF_032854445.1. Classification (NCBI taxonomy): domain Eukaryota; kingdom Metazoa; phylum Mollusca; class Polyplacophora; order Chitonida; family Chitonidae; genus Liolophura; species Liolophura sinensis. Next base: position 25,215,436 of record NC_088305.1, on the reverse strand, counting down.
ATCACAACAGGGATTGTTTTTACAAGGGAGAGATCTGTAGGGAAGACGGCAGACTCACGCAGCAGCATTTTGGCGGCCACAGATTGCGAAGCGGAGCCTTCCTGCAGAAGTACAGCCCTGTAGACCCGGGCAAATCTGCCCTCGGCCACAATCTCCTGTAAGTCCAGGTCACTTCCGTTCAAGGCCCAGTTTTGGCGGCCGTCAAACGCCATGTTCCCGTACACGTACAAGTCATCGTCCTTGCTCATGTTGTTCTGTAAATAAAGAAAGACAGGCATATGAAAAATAAAAGGAGCTGATTATTTATCAATTTATTTATTTCTTTGATTGTTTTTTTACGCCATAGGCCTACTCCAGAATATTTCACTTATACGACTGCGGCCACCATTATGGTGGGAGAAAACTCACAATCATCCGCACAGGTGCTGGTCGAGATGTGGTAGGTGGTTTCGCGAGATTTAAATACATAAATAAATAAACAAATAAACAAATAAATAAATATATCTGAACGACTATCATTTTAAGGACTAGATCGTCGTCCTTTTATATACATCACTCAATATAACGTGGGCAAGGCTTATAGGGAATCTGGACAGAGAGACATAGAGCCATGGTAAAGTCCCGATCATAAGACCTTTGGTGAGCGTGTTGTGTGTGGCGAGAGTGTTGTGCGTGGCGAGCGTGTTGTGCATGGCAAGCGTGTTGTGCGTGGCGAACATGTTGGTGAGTGAGGGTTCCCAAGAGAACGCACAGACCATGTATGTAACGTTTGGGTTTGATGATTCATATTGAACTGGTTGAATATAGGGCTATTTTACCCTATACAGGTAACACTCAAGTCTGTGCATTTTAGCTAATTTATTATTTCAGCTCTTTTTCTTCACTCATTCGGCATGCAACTGAACAATCTCTGCGGGACCAGCCGAGAGTGATTCAAGTCGCTCCCCACGGCCATGTGACGTCGTGTCTTCGAAACGATGCCGTGCTGGTATATGTAAGGGAACATGCATTGACCGATCACCAGCAACGTCTCCAAATTATCGTCAGCCAGTCTAGAAGCACGATTTGACGGACACAAGACAGTAAACCTGAAGTTGTCCGACAAACACCCGGCGAAGAATAATATCTAGGTACAACATTGCTGCCGGGAGCACTGTTAAAACAAACACTGGCGATGGTAGGTTTTCAGAAACTTTAGCCTGTCGAATATCATTTGTTTTATTCTCAAAACGCCATTATGGGTTCGGAAGAATGAATAAAGTAAATACGATTCGTGTGGTTTTCTGAACAACAGTTCAACAACAAAATGGTTGTGGTGTAAGCGAGGTCAACTGTGGTATGAGGCGAGGTTAACTGACGTGTGAGCGAGGTCACCTATCGTGCGTGCATTGTTACGTGTCATGTGGGTGTGGTTAACTATCATATGGGCGAGGATAACTGACAACTATAGAGGTTAACTGACAACTGGCAAGGTTCTGACACATGGGCGTGGTTAACTGTAGTGTGGGTGAGGCTAACTGTCAGCTGTCCATCAATTGTCAAAAGGGGCCCAGGCCTGGGAGAACAGTGGAATTCCAGAAAATCGTCTGATGTACTTACGAAATAAGTTGTCCGCACCGCTCGACGACTATTCTTGTGCACTCTGTTTCTGAGAATTGTTCTTGCGCGAGTGAAGCGGCGTTCTAGAGTTGACCTCAGCTGACCTCTTCTCCAGAGTACGAGGATAAAAACCAAAAGGGCGATAACAGCCAGAAGCAACAGAAGACCTGTTGAATTTGACAAAAAAAGTCGTAATGACAAATATTTCGCTTCGGGAAATAATAAGTACAAAGGGATAATCGGATTTAAATGTGTGCATTCATTCGACATCACGTTTATTTATTTGCCTACTCTTCCAGGGTTATACTTATGGTAAACCTTTCGGTGATGTCAGACGGTGACATCCTGTTGCAGCAGATTCTTTGTTATTAGGTGTTATGCAGTGCTGCCTCAGTGAAGCACAGTGTCCACGACACCAAACATGACACACACCTTACTAGGTCAAAATTATGCAGTGTTTGATTGATGTTAAGTGTACATGTGTATGCTTCAAGGATCCATATAAAATGTCGAAGATTTTAAATTTGCAGTCGTGGAATATCCTGACATTGCTCTCAGATACGTCAGTTGATGGTCAATTATGTTTTATTAAGTTAAACTGACGCCATATTCAATAATTTTCCACTCCTGTGATGGCGGTTAGTTTGATGGATCTTCAGGGTAAACTACCGACCTTTGGCAACTGAGTACTGATGTACTTCCCCATTGGTGTCGTACAGATATGAACATTAAGTAGATGAATGGCGAGTGGTCTTAAACCAATGGTAGACTGTGCAATCTGCTACAGAGTGGTGTCGCTGACTGCTACTTTTCACCAAGGCTGTGCGGACAGTGACAATCCATAAATCCCCTGTCCAAGGGAGGGCATTGAACCCAGCCTTTGTGTGTGTTCCAGCGATTGAAACGGCCAGTCAGAATGTCGTATTGATGACTAATGTAATTTGAATATGCGATAATAATCTGCATAAATAGTTTGCATAATTCTTACGTAACTTTCTCAATGATCATTAATTTGCATCAATAACTAAACAGGTTAAGAAGACATACCTATAACAATGCCAGCTATCTCGGATGATGTGTAGCACACTGTATAAAAGAGCAAAATAAATACATGTACAAACGCCAAATAATTGACCGAGTAAAAAATACAGCAGTAAATATTTGAACCCATGTGGAATAAAAACACAGCACAATATTTGGACACAGATGGAATAAAAATACAGCAATAGATATCTGAACACATTGTGACGGTAAATCTAGAAATAACAACAAAATGATTGCAAAACAATTCGCATTAAAAGGTTTCAATCAATGCCTGAGGAGTGTAATACGTGATTAAGTAGGACAGAATGCTGCGATTATTTTAAATTATTTCAATTCATGTTTATTTATTCTTCATCATAAATGGAATAATTATAATAATGATGGAAGGGATAAGACATACTACCAAGTGATCCTTACATGCACATGTGTCACAATCCTGGGGTATATTATGCATGATAAATTTAGAGTCTTTTTCTTCCATTCATTCATCTATTCATTCATTTATTCATTCATTTATTTATTCATTCATTCAATCATTCACGAAAAAGACAGTAAAAATAATTATGACATTTAATACTGACCATAACAACAGCCTACCCTATTTGTTGAACCTTGTCACATGTTCACCTGGTGTTATTTAAGCAATTTAAAATTTTTTTTTAATGAATTTAGTAGTCTGAAGCTTTAAAACAAATGTCAATGAAGACCTGATGTGGAAAACCCATGACAAGGTAAGTTATAGACATTATCAATGCATTATTGAGGATAAACTTAAAAGTTGCTCTTAGAAATGTGAAAATGATGAAGAAATAGGGAAATGCGTCAGATGGGGTACATTTGGATGCAGGCCGGTCTTTCTGGCCCTTAAACTCAGCGCTATATCGAGAACAATCAGTCATATTTTAAAGTTGTATTTTTGTGTTATAAAATACTTTGTTGTTTTATGAGAACATACAACTGACTCAGGTGTTACCGTTTAATCTATCAAAAACACAGCTGTAAAGATAATTGCCCCCATTTATGATAAATGCAATGTGTACATAAACGATACTCACCGGTAGTGAACCTGTATTCCGAGGGGTCACTAACTTCTTTATCATAGATGTTAGAAATCCACATGACGTAATCGGTGCAGCGGTACAGGGCGTTTAGGCTCACGTCTTTGTTGAGCCTGAATGAGGTGGTGTTGTAGAGTCGTCCCCCGTTTTCAGGCCTGTACGCCACCTGGATGGCCGTCAGACTGTAGCAGCTTGGTGGGTTGTCCCAAGTTATCGTAGCCGAGGAGGACGTGATATCGCGAGATGCAAACTGCACTGGGGCGACATCTAGTGGTTGTCAGTAAACAAAGAAACGTTTCAAAAATCTGATGGAGCTAAAGTATGTTTATCTGATGGTTGGCAATGTCCACACTAATGTTCACTGGATTTCATTATTTTAATAGTGTTTAACACCTTGTTTATTAACTATATACGAGGATGGTAAGTCCACCACCGCTCCCTGTCAAATTCTTGACAAACCTCTTGACTGAAAGTTTCAGCTGAACCAGTGGGTTCTCCACTCGACAAAAACCTCCAAATCTTGTAAAATGCAAGTTAAAAAGTTAACGAAACGTTGCGTTTAGATCCACTTCATAATATTATCTCACTTGTTTGGCAAAGAGGAATTAAAATGAAATTTCTTTCTCTTGGGGGTCATTGTCTCCGTGAAGAGGGGATGGGGAAGGCGCTACTGGCGTGACTAGCAGTGTTGGGGTATGCGGAACATGTGCTGTTTTGTGACAGGCGGGTGTTGGGGAGCCCATGTTTGCGGGGGAATATGGTGAAATTAATGTGCCTCTGGTTAGAAGCTCAGATGTTTTGCACGGATTAGCGGCCCAGATGTTTTGGACGAGTTTGAGGCCCAGATGTTTTGGACGGGTTTGAGGCCCAGATGTTTTGGACGGGTCTCTCATTTATGAGGTGGAGGCTGTAATCTCCCGGCTATCAGCGGAGTGGGGTAATTATCTTTGATAAATTCTAACTATCATCACCATCTTTATTTATTTGAAAGTTATTTAACGAAATATTCAACCGTTTGTCACTCATACCAGTAGCGATCATGGTATGGTGTTAAACCACAGACGTTTGGCAAGTTACTCAGGAATTTTCCCACCTGATGTACAGACATACAGGTATACAATACCGGTGGAAAACAAAACGTCATTATGATTGTAAAACTGCGCAAAGGGTCATAAACCGACCGCTCATAGTCACTAAGTCCACTGTGAATAGTGAGAACTAGATAATTCACAAACGCCTTGTCCAGTGCAGGGATTGAACTCATACATTGAAAGATAAGGCCCGTAACGGCTCGGCAACAAACAGCTAACGTTTCAATTTTAGATGTAACTTACATTTGTTAATTCCATCCAGTCCAGTTACTTTGTTAAGCTGAAGTAAATAACAGACAAGAGGTAAGTTAAAAAAACATCTATCAGGACATAAATATGTTCAAACAGTTCAAAACATTGAAAAATCCTATCATAGATAAAGAAACAAAAGCTTGTAATATTCTGTTAGACATCACGGTATTTTATTTTATTTATTTGATTGATCAGTGTTTTACGTCGTACTGAAATTTTTTCATTTATAGAATGGCTGCTACAATTATGGCGTGTGCAAACCGAGCAGAGCCCTGGGTAACCCCAGGACCATCCGCAGGTTGCTGCAAGACCTTCCTAATTAATCATGGTATGTTTACACTAAGCTATCGCTGTTACAGTGGTTATTTACCTGGAAAGTTTTCATTTTCGAACGAAGGCCAGCGTTATTGATAGCCTCGATCTCGACCCGGACAGTAAGGGAGGCAACTTCGCTCTTGGACACATTGATGGCACAGTGAGGAATGTACACGTTGAGCTGTCGATAGTAACAGTTGACAGTGTTCGAAGGAGAACATTCACATTGCAGTGAAGTTCCGGGGCAAGCCTAGAGGAGAAAAAAAAACCAATGAAACGATCTCTGGAGTACAAAAATCTTTATTGAGGACTTCCACTGATGGCCATTTTGGATGGCAAGCAAAGACATTTCATGGTCTATCCTGGAGTGTGTCTATGTGGAACTATCTCCGGAGCAAAGTCCTTGACACCCTTTATTTTCTCGCAAAGGAATATTGAGAAAGAACTTTTTTAAAGGAGGGAGTCGGGATTGCTTTCAGTAAAGAAGGGCGCTAACGGTCATATCAGCAGGCAGCCAGTTTTAAACTATAGCTTTTTCTAAATGGAAATTTCCCAGCTCTAATAAGATTTAAAGATCACAAGGTACCACTAAATAAACCACGTAACTCCGCAGAAGTCCATTACTTCTTTGTTTATTTATTATGCTAAACTGTTCAGTGGATCAACAAGAACACCTTTATTGTATATTAATAGCAATATTAGTCGTAGTGTTGTCTCCAATTATAACAAACCGCACGACTCTTTAAACCATAGAGTGTATTTATCTTCAAAGTTTTCTTTTCCATTTTTCGAATTGATTCCCTGGGGGTCCGTACTTGCCTGACTTATTGAAATTCAGCGCTGCACAAAAAAAAAAAAAAAAAAAAAAAAAACAAAACAAAACAAAAAAACCCCCAAAAACATAAAACAAAAACGCAGCTTCTACCAGTGGTACGGTCTGCTTCTTTGTCATGAAATCGACGGGACGAGTACTAACAGGGGAATCTCGGAAATCATATCCCTGAGTGGGATGGAACGTACAACTTGGGTGTCCGATAATTAAGAATTGTGTCGTATTCTATATACTTTCTTAGTTCCTTGATGATTTGTGTTATACGTCGTTTTGGGATTTGGCCTTGCCATTATTGACCTGGAACTTCCATATTTGTTGACGATTGGTATACGAATGTTTCGACGATTAGATTCTCAAGCGTTTTGCCACAATCCATCCATTTATAACTGAGCCTAAAACAGATCTTATCGCTGAACCGGAAGTCTTTCTCCAATTTACCTGATTCCAACGGGCGTCGAAACTACCGCTTCCGAACTCTAAATCGTTGGCCGTATTGATCATCCGCCATGTTACTTCTCTGATGCCGCTATCGTCGTCCACCGCATGGCTCACGATTCTGACAAAGGTATAACCGGCTATGGTTTATCATCAATTATAACAGACCTGTTAACTGATTTATCAATTTTAAGATTCAATCAGAAAACTGATTTTCGATCGACATTTTCAAATTCTTTTTGTATGACAGGTTGAATTCTCGCGTATACATTTGCAGAATAATTGTCATATAATAATCTCTACAAATCTTTTCTGTACAACAAATATTCGAAACGTGTTAAAAAGGGCAAAGGGCACAAAAAGTTATAATTATGCATTCTTGCGTCAGAAGTCATCCCTACTTCCCGCCATCCTTTCAGTACACGGGCACCAACATTGGTAATTTTTTTTCAAATTGCTTTCGTTTTGTTATTTTTAATCAAATGGTACGTTTTAGTTTTGGAACATTAGGAACGTTCCCGAAGAATAAACATACTCATCTCTCATATTACACATAAAAAACGATAGCAGTATATTTTGTAATATTATTACAAACTGATTAAAACACAATTTATAATAGTGCAATACATTTTTGAAGAAAGGTTTCGTCATTATTTAGGGATTGACTTAACGTAACGCTGATTGTAATATAACGCTGACTGTAATATAACGCTGAGTATAATATAACGCTGACTGTAATATAATGGTGACTGTAATATAACGCTGACTGTACGCTGACTGTAATATAACGCTGACTGTACGCTGACTGTAATATAATGGTGACTGTAATATAACGCTGACTGTACGCTGACTGTAATATAACGCTGACTGTACGCTGACTGTAATATAATGGTGACTGTAATATAACGCTGACTGTAATATAATGGTGACTGTAATATAACGCTGACTGTACGCTGACTGTAATATAACGCTGAGTATAATATAACGCTGACTGTAATATAATGGTGACTGTAATATAACGCTGACTGTACGCTGACTGTAATATAACGCTGACTGTAATATAACACTGACTCTAATATAACGTTATATATAAGATAACGTAAAATAACATACAGTGCAAACTGTATGAATCAGTCTAGCGACAGTTGGATTCGTGATACAATCTCTTATTATGAGAGACGATTAACGAAATATCATTCGGCAGAGTACATTTACCGAGGTGTGAATATCCTTTACCTGCTGAAATAGGCCTCTCCTTCCGGAGCAACATTCCTCTCCAGCTCTGGGGCATTCAGTTCCGGTTCCGTGCTGTCAAAGCTCACTAAGGTCATGTCCGTCTCAGAGTTGCCAAGGATGTCCGACCCTTTGATCCAGATGCACACCGTGGATCCATCTTGTCGGACTAGGTCAAAGCTGTGCTCCTCGCTGAGTGGGTCGGAAACCTCTGTCCATGAGTTTGGTGGCTTATTACAGGATGTCCCCAGGACATTGTCTGTCCTATGTGCTACTTCGAACTTGACGATACCGTGGACATTCGGTATAGCGTCTACTGTCCTCTGTCCGCTATGATCGTCGTATTCATCTGATACGCGTTTGTCATCCACTATGTCCCTGTCGCCAACCCTTTCTACAAAGAGCTTTCCGGGAAATGGAAGCACTCTATTCAATAAACTGTTGTCTTCGTGGAGGGCATTCTTGAAGTGGTTCTTCCAGGTGACGACGATAGGCGACGTGAGGTTTGTTTGCCACTGAAAATCGACTTTTGGAGATCCACTAGAGACGAATAGTCTGGCATTAGTTGAGTTGTTAATCTCTACCTGACTGCTTGGATCGTACAGAACCACAGTCCTCGCGAATCGAGAGTTATTGGCGTTGTCAGTCACCTGGAAGATAGTACCGTTGAAAATAAGTTTCATTGGCAAATATAAACCAGGGTTAAGGGCATGTAATCCTAGTCTGCTGTCTTGTTTGTAGACATACAAATACCACTGACGTACACTTTAGATGACGCTAATCACGTCAGTTACGTTCAAGACACGCAGAATACGCCAAGGAACCAGAATGATGGCGTTGAATGTGTACTAGATTGTTGGAAATATATTTGTCTTGAACTAGTTTATGGGGTTTCAATCTACTACTAAACGATTCACAACAAATATTAACACATGCAATAGTGAGAGTTCTCAATTAAAAGATATTAAAAAATGCATGTACGGGAAAAAATTATCGCGTTTTATGGATGTAATTGGCCCTACTTGGAAATAAAAATAAACTCATTGATGTAACAAAGTTGGGGGAGCTCGGTTTAAGCTGCCACTCTTTGCAATAAAATATACCTGCCTAACCTAATGGGTGTCTAACCGATATAAGTCGAACACGTGTGATCATGATTCAAAACTCAACGTTTTATCGTGGTGTTTGAACAACGCCTTAAAACACTGAGGGTGGAAGTGCCCTCACGCCACATGGAGACCTGAAAAAATAACCCAGGGACCACGCACGCGCATTTAAACAAATGCACCAATCGACTAAGAACAACACATCCCGTCACAACAAAAATCTCATCAACGCTGTCCTTCAATGGAACGATATAAATATAGCGTACGTTGTGCAATGCGCATGCGTAAAACTATGGAAATAGGACTGTTGGGGTTAAAAGACAAACTGTCTTTGAAATAATGGCAGTGTCGAAGAAAAGTGGTAAATGAGAAACTATGTAGAGTCTGTTGCGGGCATACTGAGAATTTACTACAAGAGACCTGGAGATAGATTGAGTATGTTCCGGGCGCATCTGGTGTGAAGGTAGCCATCTCGTTTCCGGCATTCGTTCCGTTTGCCTGCTGCCAAGCCACTGGCGCCCCTACTTCCGTCAGATTTCCGTACCCGTCTGCCCTGAGCCGGAAGACTCGCCAGATGTAGCGTTCTATCCCGGATAGAGAATCTTCCCAGCCAGGCCACCTTATCGTGAACCCCGTCTGAAATAACGAAACATACAGGTTGGAGTTTAGATTAGGCTACATGTTCTTCCGTATTGCTAAATCTTCCTTTAAAATATATTTCAGACATGGGGTCTTCCCGTGACCGCTTTGTTTATTATTATAACAAATAAGTAACGGACATCGAACCCAGACATAGACTCTGACATTTCAATACCGGTATAGTCAATGATTTCAATGCCGGGTCAGTACCAAAAACAACGTTCAACACCAACCATTAAAAAAGTAAGAAAATATGAATATTCATGCAAAGAGAAACGGTCAACAGTTTGCCGTAATGGCGGAAATTAATGACTGACTGAATGATTTATGGCTTAACTAAAGAAATATCCTAGCTGAACGAATAAATTGAATTCAGTATTCAAATTGCCTTCCAGAAGCCTACATGTATATCGCTTTTGCCATCTGAATAAAAGGATAGACTGGAGGTGGTGGAGGTGGGAGTGAGTGGTTATGTGGGTGGGGTGTTCGGGGTGGGGGTGGGTGTGTCGGTTATGACCAGTACCTTGGACATGGCGTCCAACACCTGTGAGGAAAAGGCCGCTCAAAAAAGTAGACATCGCTAGCTAGACTACTTAAAGCTATGCATAAAGATACAATCATTTTTTTCAAGAGAGTTAACGGCGTTCAAACTTTTAAATTCTGTGGACGGCTTCACGAGCCATACCACCAGTGTTTAGAAACTCTGACGTCACCTGATTTTTCTGGTGAACAACTCCTTCCTTCTGGTGAACGTAAGAAAAAAGGGGCAATATGACGTCAGAGTCCCTAAACACTGTCGGTTTGGACAACAAACACCAATATATATTTCAAACATTTAAATGTCTTGAGCAGTCTTCAAAACGTCTAAAAGATAAATGATTGTATTTTTACGCATAGATTTCAGTTGTATGCTGAACCTACCTTTATATTTTAGCTTTCTTTTACTTTAATGATGCCGTTACTCGATTCGGCACCGTCACCATATGTCCAAAATAGCATTAAAATCGAAGTTACATTTGAATGAAGCAAACGAGTAAAATGACAGTTTCACTATAGAAAATTGGTTTATCACTCACAGTTGACAGTTTGAATTTCTTTCTATATTGATCCGATTACATAATTTTTTTTCCTTATCGTAAAATACGATTAGTAATTGCTGTGTTACATTAATAGAAATTGTAACACTGTATGCATTTGTATGCGCACGCACCCTGCGGATATCCGGCCCCTTGATGCTGATGGGAAGGTGTAAGCACGTCTTGTTCATAATGCAATGGAAAGGTTCCCGAAAGTCAAACATGAACTGCATCTCCTTCTCTGTCCATGTTCCATTGTAGGTCAGTATCTTGTTACCCTGTCCAAATTTGACCAAAGTTGCCTGTCCACCATTTTTTGATCTTACTGTGACATCCAACCTGAAACATCAACATGGCTGGTGAAACGTATCAGTCTGTTAAATAAACAATATCGATTAGGTAACGTTTTTGAGAGAGAACTGTAGATTAACATGCATGGATATCGCTTAGTTTCTTAGCCTGACCTTGTTTATGCATAAGAACCATTTATTTATTTGATTCGAGTTTTACGACGTACTCATCAACTGCACCAAAAATTACTTTATTTCCTTATGGTAGGAAATCTGGTCGACTTTTTTAGGACTTGCAACAGTCTGACTATAATGCGTTTATTCAGCTAAGAAGTCGTAAAGCTAATATGCTCAGCTTTTTAGAATTGTTTCGGGAATATGTCCATTACATTCAGGTCTTCACAGATTAAGTTTACACACTACAGAAGTATGTGACCGTTGCCAAGAGAAAGAATCTTTCGAGTTGTTATAAATCCAGGCAGTTTCGTTTTAAGCTACAACAGCGGGTAGCCTCACTTATGGTAAAGCACCTTACAATACATAGTTTGCTTGCTCCAGAAAGGAACAGAACCATAATTCTCCATGTAGTTTCACAGAATTTGTTGACGCTCGTGGCTTAGCCATGGCTCAACGGGTTGATTTATTTAGTCATTTATTTGGTTCCTGCTTCACGCCGTACTCAAAAATATTTCACTTACAGGACGGCGGCGAGAGAAAGCAAGCGTGAGCTGGACTTGAACTCACAGCGACCGCATTGGTGAGAGAACTCTCGCGTCAGTGAGTGAGTGAGTGAATGAGTGAATGGGGTTTAACGTCGTACTAAACAATTTTTCAGTCATATAACGATGAATGAGTCCCTAGAGTGCATGCAATGTGTCTCTTTGTTGCAGGACGGATTCCCACCGCTCTTTATTTAGTGGTGCTTCACTGAGACGCCTTACCGAAGGCAAGTAAGCCCATTGTACTGATACCTGTCAACCACCACTATCCCCTTAATGCTGAATGCTAAGCGAGGAAGTAACAGCTTCCTCTTTTAAAGTCTAAGGTGTGACCCGACCCCAAAGCGGACGTTCTACCGACTGCGCTATCAGGCCCGGTCTACCAACTGAGAGCTCTTGTGTCATTGTGCCGCTCTGGCGCGCCAAACATTCGGCCAGGGAGCCCCCTGAATGAGTTTATGTTGTCTATTTATTATTGCTGACGTCCAGGCGTCCCCACTGTATTACATTGCAGACAATAAGAGCATTAAATTAATTTGGCTGCATTTAACTTAGTCAAATGAAAATAAAATAAAAATAGGTAAAAGCTGTTCAAGATATGTAACTTTTCCACTGACCTTTACATTATCTTGTTTTCATTTTCTTTAAAAATATTTAATTATAAATATGATGAAAATCATAAATACTGAAATTTCAGCACAAAAAGATACTTACATGTCTTCATGCTCAAGACTAGTCAGAAATCGTCCGGCGTCGACGCGACATGACAGAATTCCTTCCTCTGGGTCGGCAGATGAAATCTCATTTTCCTTACACGGGGTAGTTGTTTTACTTGCTTCAATCCATTTATCTGTTAATCGAAAGAGAAACATCATCAGTTTTTAATATTTTTTCTATCCATTATAATGACTTAGGTCTCACTTTGTGTTTAGTATAATACAGAAAGTTTCACTCACACTGACTATTATAGGTTAGGAGCTTTAAATGTACGACGAGGGTAATTCTTACTGTGAGTTAGCCAGAGAGCGAAAGGTCATACCCTAGTTTTTGTCCATCCACAAAACTTGCTGCCAAACCATTGCGCTAAACATCGGACGATTTACTTGAAGGAAATGGTAGGTGGGTACAAAGTTGAGGCATGCCATGAATTCTGAGTTAGTGCCCCATTATCCTGATAATAATCGGATGCAGAATTAACTGAGACGTCGCAAAACGTATCATGTAAGCGAACGTGTACGTAATTACACCCTTGCACGTACTCTATTGGAAGCTGATGTAAAAGGGGGAGATAACTTACCTCTATCCCGTTTTGAGTGACGAAGAATGACCTCGGCCTGAACTATTCCAAATTTGAACTCGTGAACGTAATTCGGTCGTGCTGGGTAGTCTTCCTCTTGCTCGTACCTGGCGTCCCAGGTGACATTGACGTGATTGAAAAACTGTAAGTTGGTCCAGAATGAGTTGGTGCCTTCCCCGTTGTCCAAAGTGGCATTGGTCATAACGGTGTAGTAGGTCTGATACGTTTCAGCATCAATCACAGACATAACGGTGGAAGCTGTGGGAATACTTGGCTTCTCTGTAGGTTCTGTAGTGGTAAACAAGAACAGAAACTCTTATTGAAAGCTTATTGTTTTACATTTAGGTTTTTTACCATGTGTGTTATGGTGATAGCATATTTGCGGTAAAAGCACATATAAGTGAGATACCACAGCACATAGTACAACAGAGTACAGCATGGAGAGTAAAGCAAGAGCAGCGACGACAGTGCGGTAGGATTTTTGTGCGATAGTTTGCACATGTTTATCTACCCCAGTTAGGGTTTTATCTCTGTCAATGGAACGTGGAGAAAGCAAGCATTTCATCAATATTTACACGAAAACGATAAAAGGGAGCAAGCCTCGGCGACTCTCAGTTCAACTTCAGAATCCTGCTTTATACAAGTGTACAGTTGAACCAGGATAGAGAGTGAAACTAATGCAGCGATTTTCACACGTAACCGGTGAAATCAGGCCTTTCGTCAATTTACCTCAGTTACATGGAGGGTGTTATTCTAACTGTTCATGTAAATGTTAAATAAAACTCACTTAAACTACCCCTAAAACCATGGGTTGAGGAGAATTAAGTTTAAAAAGGTATGTTACTGGTGTAGGTTTCCCCAAAATGCTGTGTTTTGGTTACGTTTAAGAAGCGAACGATGCAAAGGAGCAATGCATCGGGGATGCTTAGTCCACCAGCAGAATCTCGGCTTATGCAGGTATATCATATAAAAGACTACGACATGAAGGGTGAAACCAAACCAAACACACTGTGATAGTTATAGCAGATTTAAATATGGGGCCAAATACACTGATGAGCGATGTTGCCTATCCACCCTGGCAAATCGGATTCTGTATTTCTTTAACTCTTTATTTATTTCTTATTTTGCACTCCATTAGTGTTTTACTTACATATTTCATACATATATATTTTGGGTACGTTCATTTTTAACTCCGTTCAAAGAAATCTGCGTGTCTTGCCAAGTATATTCAAGAAACCGTTTGATAGATGAGTAAGTCGACAAAACAAAAGGCCGACGGTAGCTGGACTTGAACACGCGACCTTATTGATCAAAGGGTCATGGAATAAACTTAAGCCGGCCATATACAATTAACATATAATCTAACTCAGTTGTTTCATACGGTAATATACCTACTCAGGGTTGTGCAAGAGGCGCCAGTATGGTTGTTTGTGCAGGTACATTTCCCGTGGCAAACGCCTGGATAACAAGGCTTTTCGAACGCACACACGGCTGCAAGAGAAAATATAGTACATTCGATTGAATGGCGAGACCAGCAAGAGCTGGATTTGAACTCTGTTCTTCATTTGCCAATGCCTAGCGGAGTTTCCACACAAGCCGACAGTTTTTGCGGCCAGTCAGAGCCTCTAACAGAATACTATTCCTTGAGTGTTGATTAGTGTCATACTTAGGCAGGAGACCTTGCCACGCACGGAATCCAGCATGAGCTGGAATCCAGCATGAGCTGGAGTTGAACTCATAGCGACCGCATTGGTGAAAGGTTCGCGCTGGCGCGCTAATCACATCAGCCACGGAGGCCCCTATAAGTTTTATGGATGGAGCAAACCTGGTATACACCCCCCATGTTAAAAAGTTACCAGTATCACTCGTCTAACGTTGAATTAAAGCCACTTGTCTTCTACTAATGTAGTGCTCATAATCTCTACTTTACATCTAAGAGTGTTCTTCAGTAACATTTCAAAGGTCAGTTGTTTATATCTCAAAGACTCCGGTTTCTTCCACCTGTAAAAACTGAGCGTAATTGTATAAGTGAAAAATTCATAATATGGTGTTGAACAGCAGTTAAATATATGAATAAAGCAAACATTGCTAAACCACAGATATTAAGCTTACGATTTTCACACAGGTCGCCCTTATAACCAGTAAGGCAATCGCATTTGTTTGGAGAATTGCAGGTTCCTCCGTTGAAACACCTCGGTTTGCAAATGGCTGGAAAATAAAACGAGTATAAAGAAGCATAAGATTTGAGTTAAATGCCACATCTACATTAGGGACAGTTAACATGTTTGAAACTTGTGCTAGATGCATGATCCCCATCCCACAACCTCAACCATGAAGTAAAGCTCTGTACTGGCTTAGATTAACATCGACATCACCGTGAGCATCGACATCAACGTTAAGTTCGACTTTATCGTCCATATTAACATCAACATTAACATTAACATAGTCACTATGATTAACATCGATGAGACAAACGTCGATAACAAGATTTACATCGGCACGATTAACGTCCACAAAATTAACGTCGACATGATGATTAACGTCGAAAAGGTTAATGTAAACATTAACTTTGATATCAAGATTATCATTGACAGGATTAATGTCGACATTAATGTCGATTTATAGGTCGATGTAGGACAGAAAACAGGACAGAACCAGGAGGAAACCCACGAAAGACCGGAGAGGAAGCCAGCTTGAGCTGGACTTGAACTCACAGAGATTGCATTGGTCACTCCTTGGTCACTTAGCAGGTTAAGCCAGACACTCGGCCCCAGATGCCCACGTTATAAACATGTTGGCATTTAAGGCCACACCGTGCTGATCTCACCAGCGACGTTAAAAACTGTGTCTACTTAACAGACGCGAAGCTTAGAACATCATTTTGAATTATTATTATTATTATCATTATTATTGCTATTGTTGTTGTTGTTATTGCTATTATTGTTGTTATTATTAGTATTAGTATCATTATTGTTGTTGTTATTATTATTATTATTTTACTTACGAACATCGCAGCGATTGCCTCTTTTACTCCATCCAGGACAACATTTTTGTTCAAGATAGTACTGACACACAGATATCGTTCGATATCGACAGCAGCTATAAAAAAAGTCAACAGTTCTATAACAAAGAACACAAATCTGACAAAACGTTGCTGTATTTGCAGTAATCAGTTAGAAATCCTTGTATTTATTAGAATTTATAATAGAAGAATAAACAGTCCACTGTTCCCCAAAGTGCCCTCCTGTCCACCCTTCCACACACTGTCTTCCAGTGAACCCTTCCCAATACTCCCCTCCTGTCCACTCTTCCCTATACTGCCTTCCTGTCCACTCTTCCCTATACTGCCTTCCTGTCCACTCTTCCCTATACTGCCTTCCTGTCCACTCTTTCCTATACTCCCCTCCAGTCATCTCTGCCGAATACTGCCCTCCTGTTCACTCTTCCCCATACTGCCCTCCAGTCATCTCTGCCCAATACTGCCCTCCAGTCATCTCTTTCCCAGACTGCCTTCCAGTGAACCCTTCCAAATACTCCCCTCCTTTCCACTCTTTCCTATACTGCCTTCCTGTCCACTCTTCCCAATACTCCTCTCCAGTTCACTCTTACCTATACTGCCCTCCAGTTCACTCTTCCCCATACTGCCCTCCTGTCCACCCTTCCACACACTGCCTTCCAGTGAACCCTTCCCAATGCTCCCCTCCTGTCCACTCTTCCCCATACTGCCCTCTAGTCATCTCTTCCCAAAACTGCCCTCCAGTCATCTCTGCCCAATACTGCCTTCCTGTCCACTCTTCCCCATACTGCCCTCTAGTCATCTCTTCCCAAAACTGCCCCCCAGCCATCTCTGCCCCATGCTGCCCTCGAGTTCACTCTTCCCCATACTGCCCTCCTGTCCACCCTTCCCCGTAATGCCCTCCTGTCCACTCTTCCCCCATCGTGCGCTCTAGTTTTTTCCCCTGATTTCCTGTTCCGTATTAGGTCAGAATTACGTGAGCTTTGTACATGTATTTTGCTGGGATTGCCTCACCTGAACCACCATCGGTAAACACAGACCCGCCTCTGTACGTATCTCACGGCTATCCGTGTACACACGTTCCTGTAACCGTAGAAAAGCACATACAGTTCATTGAATGATATGGTAGCTTGACAGATCGACTAACGAATTGTTTGATTCAATGGTTCGCAGATTGACTGATTGATTAACTTATAGGCTGACTAAATTCTTCTCTTCTCAACGTCGGGCATTTGCAGGAAAAATTCGGTGCATGGTTACTCAATGACCTAATACGGAAATACACGGAGTGAGTGGCTGCTTGGGGTTTAACGTCGTGCTTAACCATTTTTTGGTTATGTGACGACGAAGGATTTATTTATTTATTTATTTATTTGATTGGTACTATGCGCAGTACTCAAGACTATTTCACTTATACGACGGCGTCCAGCATTATGGTGGGAGGAAACCGGGCAGAGCCCGGGGGAAACCCACGACCATCCGCAGGTTGCTGGCAGACCTTCCCACATACGGCCGGACGACGAATAAGCTCTTAGAGTGCATGTAATGTGCCTACTTGTTGCAGAACAGATTTCCAAAAGGCATGAAGGCATGTAAGCCGTCCCGCTCGAGCAATTATACTGATACGGGTCAACTAGTCGTTACACTATCTCCTTTAACCCACGACCATCCGCAGGTTGCTAACAGACCTTCCCACGTACAACCGAAGAGGAAGTATGATATTATAAAACCAACATATAATAATATCGTTGTGAGATACACGCAACAGACATATAACCGCAATTTAATGCCTTTAATTGTCTTACAATATATTCGCACATTTGTACTGGAAACTGCAGATTTTATTTAATTTTTTGTAATATGGGTATTCACCGCAGAAAAAAATGTATATTATTATCTGTCCGTTTCAATATTTTCAAATAGTGTCTGTGTTCATTGGACATCTGAATGACGAGATACGGAAGTTTTAAGATTCGCTCTGCTGAGTATGTATATGAATTTGCCTTGACTAAATATTGCAGCCGATATTCTAAAGCACTCTGTGTGAAATGTAAGCACGCAAAACTCGATACGGTAAGTAGTCGCGAGTGGACCACAAACTCCTCATAGCGTATGAACCACTCTCTGCGCCTGTGTTGCACCCTCGCCATCACTAGACAATTAGGTGTGACCTTTCGACGCGTGGGTTTGTTTCCACACTTTATAACCTCACCACAAGCATCTTTGCCCAGACGTACAATTAACATACATGAAAAAAAAATGTGGTCAACAGTTGGAATAATCTTGTTTTGTTGCTTCATCACCTGCATCCCATCCACCTCGATTTTGTTCAAAATTTGCTATTGGTGACAGTGTGCTGATAGCAGTCATAAAGACCCGCGCAAGTGCTATGAGGAGTGTGATTAGACGCTTAGGAAATAATTAGCCCTATGTTCGCCTAAGAAGCACTCGTCCTTTGTATAAAGTACTTTGTTCTTTTTGCAGTGATATGTCTTACAATCCCTTGTTTTCTCACGCAATTTTTAAATTGTTTGGAACAAAACTATGGTTCGCTGTATCACTGGTGAGTGACCTTGTCTCATGTGGATTCTGTTATTTCAGTTTGCCTGTCGAAACCTGCTTAAGAGTGGGGTCACACGTACATGTCACGTGCAAATGTTTCGGCCTCATATCCGCACAACACTAGACGTCAAAATTCTTTTTAGCGTCCAGTTGTTCGAAAGTTTATTAGAAGTTATTAATTAATTGGTGTTTTACGCCGTACTCATTATAATTGTTGTTTTTTACGTTACAAGATCCATTACACT
>NC_088305.1:25056627-25191627 GCF_032854445.1 Liolophura sinensis | reverse complement strand
GTCAATCACCACAAAAGGTTACCATGGTAACAGCCGATAACAGTCACTGTTATGCGGATGTGGCAAGGTCTGTCGACAACCTGTGCATGGTCGTGGGTTTCCCCCCGGCTCTGCCCGTTTTCCAGCCACCACAATGCTGGCCGACGTCGTATAAGTGAAATATTCTTGAGTACGGCGTAAAACACCAGTCAAATAAATAAAATAAATAACACTGGTATGCGGAAGTATGCCAGTCTCAGCCAAAACATGTCGCCCAGGTCACGCTATCATTGGACGTCGTCTAAATCTATATGTACCATACTTAACAAGATAAAGGAAAGTTTGACGTGATTCCTAGAGGCTATTTGAGGGGGTGGGGGTGAGGGGTGGGGGGTGGGGGGGTTGAATGTGGCGTCTGCTGGAGGGAATGGCAGCGACACCATGCGCTTTTGTTATAAGACCACGTACATGTTTTATTTTTTATTTATGTATTTGATTGGTGGTTTACGCCATACTCAAGAAAATTTCATTTATACGACGACGTTCAGCGTTATGGTGGCAGGAAACCGAGTAGACTTCGGGGGAAATCCCACGACCAACCGCACGTGGCTGACAGACCCCACTTACATGAAGATGATCGATCGATATCATGATACGTAATATACCTACATAACACGTTATGTGTCCCAGAAGTCGCGCACCATCCAGAGCGGTGTGTTGCCCCATCTCTTCCAAACATAAAACCCAATTCAAGTGTTTCTTGTACTGTTAGTTTATTAGCTATAATTAACTCGGAAAGAGGGAAATTTTTTTTAAATCAGTATTAAATCTGAAACACCAGACATGACACCCCACCCAGTCACATAATATATTATACACTGAGCCAGCGATCCAGTTTCCTTTCTCTAACGTCTCACTGCTGAGCTCCCGGAGGCAGCAACAAGCTAGACCGGATGTGACATCACGGCCTAAACGATGGTAGTTTTTTTCTGAATTTTTTTTTTTGAGGATTATGTGTTGGGTGTAATGAGAGAGATATATAAAGAGAGAGAGGTAGGGGAAGGGAGAGGGTTTGGGAAGGGAGGGGGGTGGTGAAGGGACATGCGTGAGGGGTGGGGAAGGGAGATGGGTGGGGAAGGGAGAAGGGTGATGGAGAGGGAGAGATACTCTGATACACAGGGTGCATGTTGCCTTCACTATTTAATGTGCGTTTTAGCTACAGATATTTCACAACTTAAAAGCTGTTTTTATTCACTGTTATACAAGTTAGTGGAGGTACGTATTATTCCTGGTCTGCTGGAGAGAAAAAATGTTAAAATTGAAATTATACAAAAAGACGGGGAAGTAAGACCATGGATGACTCTTTGTAGATCGCCTAGACTTAAGACTGACACGATGTTATTGCTGTATTATATGGGGAAGTGGACAAATTACCCTGGTGTGTCTGGTCAAATCATGTGAGCTTGCGTGTTAGTTACATATACCTATACAGAGATTATCTCTGCGATCTACAGGTGTCTGTTCTCACAGTCTCGGACTTTGATTTCCTAGGACTTGTCCTGCTGAAAGGGTCTTTTGTCCATAGTGGTCTGCGTTTTTGGCACGTTTCCACAGCGTATGGCCCTGTACATGCGATGTTTAAACATACATATTCACACGGAATGTATAACGACCTAGAGAATCTGTGAGGCATGCAGTCTGCGATGAGACTGAAAAGCCTAGTTTACAATTGATATGTGTAGACCTCAGTTCTTCAGCAGGGATAATTGTGGTGTCTACCTGCTTGTTTGAAAGGCCTTAACGTTTGAAAAATAGTAATCGAGTCTCTAACTTTGCATTTATAGCCAGCCTCAAGGGTTAGACCCCACAGGTTATTTGCCATGTAACTGGCAAAGAGTTTCATTTCTTTTTGTGGTATATTTTTTCACACGCAATAGTCTGTTCGTTTAAAGTAAAAGAAAGCTAAACTATGAAGTAAGGTTCATCATACAGACAACTGAAAACTATGCGTAACAATACTTTCGTTACTTTCTTTAGAATTTTTTTGAAGGGTGTTGAAAGGCATTCAGATATTTGAATACTATGGTGGGCTTTATGAGCCACACCGACGGTATCTAGAAACTCTGACGTCACATCACACTTTTTTTCCTGATGTGGACCAGAAGGAAGGAGTCTCGAGAACATTATTTCAGTAATGCTTTACTCTTGGGCAGAAAGACTTATTCCGACATTCAGTGTCGGGAGTAGAGTTGGAAAATCTTCCTCTGACGTAAGAATTCCTAAACTCTGATAGTATGGTCCATGAGGTTCACCTTAGAATTCAAACGGTTGAACGCTTTTAACTCTCTTCAAAAATATACAAAAAATGAATGAAAATTATATTTATGCCTATGTTTTAAGTGGTCTATCAAGTGATGCTTACTTCGATACTGAAGAATTGTTACCTCATACACGATATAGGTCACTTTCATGAGTCGAAAAAAACCAGAGTTGCCAGAGTAAACTACAGCTCTTCGTTAAGTTACTGACGAACTTTCTCACATGTGACAAATACAGACTTATACAAGTTTTGAGTCTATATCAAAGAAAGTAAAAGCGCCGCGCACACTGGATCCAACCTAACTCAACTGAACTCCACTGTCGACAGTCGAGTTGGGTCAAGTTTGGTTGTTTCTTAAGTTCTCGTGCTGACTGAAGCTTAGTTTTCTGACAGTCATGGATACTTTATCAAAATGGCGGCGGCACAGTGCCCGTCGCCTCTATAAAGTACCCATGCATATATACCTATCGCTTACTGAAAACCTGAACACTATATTTCAGTAAAATTTTAACTCGATCAAAGCTACTTGTAATAAACGCTAATTTTAGCGAGTAAAAAAGAAGATAAACAAAACTGATGGTGGTTTATGGGAAAAATAAAGAATACGTGCAGAAATATGTACCTTACAATTTCCCTCCCCTCGGCATTCACGGGAGCTTAAGGCCACACTCAATCCGATCGTTGCGTCGGGTCGTAAGCGCTCGTATATGCGAAATATCGACGCGAATCAACTGGAGTTGTAACCCAGTTGGCGTATGCCGGTTTAAACCAAAGTCGTATGGGCATCAGTGACTGGCACCAACTGCGAACGATCAGTTGAGTTGATTTTAACTCGATCAAAAGAATTTGGGATAATTTGGAGTTATTTCAGCGTAGAAAAAATATAACGGAAAATTAGACAATCATAAACTATATACTTACGGCCCACTCAAAGCTAGAACATCGCCAAGATTGCAACTGACGAACAGCACAGCAGTTAGCGTAGGTAAAATTGTTAATCTCATTTCTACGATAGACGACAAAATCTGTATTCGTAAATTTAAACGCACAAAATTTCGGTAAGTTGCCTAAGCTATCGCCCACTCCTTCTACTAGGAACGATGCATAACAGAGATGAATTTAAGTCCCAAGCTGTTCCGTGTAGCGTGTACACCCCTAAATTTAAACAGCGAACAAGGTCAAAGCTGATTGAAACGGGGGGGTGTTCTCGTCTCTTGTAGCAGCGACTTCAACACGGAAGAGGAATCTTAAACCACGTCAATCATTCTCTTTTGCATGCTACGTAAATATATCAGCTAACAGGTTTTTCCATGAGCTAAATGCGAAATCTTTTGTGGCAATATCGCCTGTATAACAGCAGAAGAAAGTAATTTCTCTTCTTTGTCATGTTTTTTTGTTGTTGTCGATTGATCTATGCAAATGCATAGAATGTGTCAGAGCCCCAGAAGCTAAAAAGTGTACCTATTGAGGAAATTTCTCTAGTTTCTATACCGTCATGGTGATTTATCTTTGTTGGAGTGTGGGGGGGGGGGGGGGGCGGCGAGGGGGGTGATGATTTAGCTGTTGTAAACCGATGCTATGTGGGAAGCTAGAGATTTGTTTTAATAACGTGCAGCACCGTACTCAGCGCCGTTCAAATGGATTTGTCAGTTAAACGATGGTGGTGAGGTTTAAGAGTGGAAGGAAGCGTTAAACCACCGCTCTTCACCGAAAACATCATCTGTCTTAAACCTGCAGCCCCTGTGGCTAAAGTGGGTAGCAAGCCAACATGGCGCAAAGATCAAGGACCCTGGCTTCTAGAAAGTATGGGGTTAACATCACGGTTAAATATAATGTAAATTTAAATATAAGTAACTCTGCTTTACCCCTATATGAAAAGAATGCTCAAAAATAAAAGTCATGGGAAGTCTCAGTAAAATTCTTGTGTGATGTTGAATCAGACGAATATGATCAAATGAGGAAATGTCGTCATGAGGTTTTGAAAGTGAAGCGACATTCGTGACTATACGCCAGCGAGAGATCACACCATGCATGTGTCCTTGGGTCTCATAACCCCTAGCGGCAGTGGAAAGTGGAAATGACAAGGTTTTATCATATTTTGGCAATTAAAGAATGCCACTCAGATTATATCGATCTTCCACACTTAGCAATGCTTTTAGGAGGCAGAAGTTTTGATGCTATTGCTGACCTGTAGATCTTCTGCCCTGTAAAAGTATATATATCTCTGTAGGTCGAGCTTAAGGAACTAGTGACCTACCTCTAATATTACATAGAGGCGTGCGATAGTCTTTGATGAGTAGCTTTTCAAACTTTTGAACTCATGGTCCATTACCCACCAGGAAGTGGGGCTCGTGTAAATGAAGATTTTATATAGTACGTATATCAGGCTTCTGCTTCACTGAAGATATCTGTATAGAAATATTCATCAGGTTGACGTCAAGTCCCCGGGCATTATTTATGCCTTCCCAGATCAGAGCCAGGTATATATGGCGGAATAAATTCCATTTGTTAGGCATGAAAGTCACATCAATGTACATACACATCACATGCAGATCTGGACCTAGTTTAACAAAGATGTCCCACATGTAAGATAAATCGCACAAATAGGACAATGGTACGGTAATACTGACGTACAAAATACCTAATGCATAAATAGACAAATGTACGATAAAAAAGATGTCGTACACTGCATTGTGAAACTGAGCTCTGGATCTTGTACACGCAGACGCAGTCCCATGAGGAGTGTTGAGAACGAAGTCTTCTGTCCCTAAAGGTACGAAAAGCCCTCCTCTCTCATGCGACTCGTCAAAATGGTTAGGCAACTGGTGTGATAGGCCTTTTTATATCCTTTAGTTCGAATTCGAAACTCCCCAGCTGGAACTAGAATGCATAAAGTTTCTTACGGACGTCGTTTATGTTGCACAATGATACTACCTCCGCCTATTAAGTTATGTACATTTTTGCCAGCATTTCTTACTCTGTCTGTCTGCCTGTCTGTCTGTTAGAAGAAAAGTTTGTACACAGCTTGGCCAGACCACCCAATACTCAGTTAAATGTTTAGGGGTGTCCTGCATCCTGTTTCAGATCTTTTTTCGAAACAATTCTTCAGTATTTCTACAAATACAGAAATTCAAAGTATTGTACCTTTGTAGTGTATATTTAACCTAGGGGTAGGTCCACTCACAAAATACCTTCAGCTTTCTGATTATTGATCATAAAGCGATGCCATCATAATTTTGCCAATCGTTCTAAATGAATTTTCTCACGTCGCCTTCAATACAACGTCATTTCCTGTGACGACACGTATTTTTGAGATACCCTCCACCCCTGATCTCACTGCTTGTGAGGATTTGATTTGTTGCACTGACCGCCATCGTATAAGTGAAAAAAAAGATCTTCCGTTATTGTTTATTGCGTTAAGCCACGATCAGATAAAAAAGAAAAATTGTAATTACAGTTTACTTTTAAAGCAGCTACCGTACTTGTACACATTATTCTGTCATCTTATACTACGTGTTATTTCTCCTTTGAGGACCTTCTGTTACATTTTCGCTAAGGCGATGATTAGTGAGATAGAGGTTCGAATCTGGCTCGTGCTGGCTGGGCCGCGGCTTTGAGTCAGGAGATTTGCCATCTATCTGACGGTGTCTGGCGAAAGGCGGTGAATTACTAAGTGAATTTCAGTTTCGTCGACAAATAAACCTTAAGTCGTCGATAAAATGTTTACAGAACACCGATGAAATGAATAAATAAATATTATTGCCCCGTGTCATCGTGACTGAGTACACTGAGTAAAGTTACGTGTCAGTGGTATATGACGTTCCAGTGAGCCAGCGCCGCAAATTTGGGGAATGGGATCGGTATACCATACTCCAAATAATACTAAAGAGAGGACTCATAGCTGGAAACTAAACCATTCGAGTTATCCCAAAATCGTCTACATTCCATTAATAACGTCTAGTTTCTGTGCATGCTTTTTGTTAAATGTGATTACAACAGCATTTTAGAAAGTTTAGAACAGTGACGTCTAATATATTGAAACTAACATCAATGCATATTTACCTACTTTTTCTTAAGCCATGGTGCAATAGGGGGCGTATAATTTGCTACTGTTTAAGCATTTACACAGATAGAATCCTCTCCGGCAGTAATTGTTTTATTATACCGGATACTCATCACTCAAGATCTTTTTTGCGTTTCCATACGTGAATGGGTTAGAGTAGGGCAGTAGCAGTAGTCAAAATAGCGATTCTCAAAGCAGAGGGCAGATGTGACGTAATATAATACAAAGGGGAAACTACCTATGACGCGATCAAAATTAAATGTGATGCCCTGCATTTGTTTATTTAATGACGTCACAGCGTGCAACATCACGAAATGCTGAACCCCACGTGACGTAATATCATCCAATTGGGCAACGATAAATTTACGTAGGATATCGCACGATATCGTACAGGATACGAGATGGGCCTCCGTGGCTCAGTCGGTTAGCGCGCTAGCGCAGTGTAATGACCCAGAAGCCTCTCACCAGTGCGGTCGCTGAGTTCAAGTTCAGATCATACTGGCTTCCTCTCCGGCCGTACGTGGGAATGTAGGCCTATGTCAGCAGCATACATTTCCCCCGGGCACTGCCGGGTATCCTCCCACCATAATGCTGGTCGCCGTCGTATAAGTGAAATATTCTCGATTACGGCGTAAAACAAGAATCAAACAAATAAATAAACAGTTAGGATAAGTCGTAACTGTGGCGATTTGCCAAGTATGACATATTCATCTCTACGATGGTTTTGATCTCTATGCTTTAAGTCGTTTGTTATATTTTATCAGAAATACACCTGATATAGGTGTTCAGAACCGATGAATAACAAATTATATCTAGTTAGACAAGGAAGTGAAAAAAATCGTGACAAAAAGTAACAAAGGGTAACAACTCGTCCAACCTTCTTCCGGGGTTCGGCTATCTTCAGATTAAAGTCAAAAGTCTTAAGATAACCTTTCTCGCACGAAGCGTGAAGCAAAGCCTGAAATAAATTTTGCCTTATTCTGATTTTGTAAAACCATAATAAATAGCGACAGAATATTATTACATTACACTAAACGCAAGGGAGATTATATTCAACAAATGGGGGCATATGGTTTGTGATCATCAGAGCGCTAATGCTATTTCGTGTAGACGGTTGACATGCCGTACTGAAGAATTATTCGCTTATACGAGGGCGGCCAGCATTATGATTTGGGGGAGGGGGGCGGGTACCGGGCTATATCTGGTGTGAAAACACTCACGAAGAGTGAGTATCCAGAACATTACACCATTCATTTGGTTTTTGGTCGTCTCTTGGTAAGGACGGATATACAAGGAAGAGAGCGCTAAATATATCTCTGGTTTTGCATAAAAAAAAATACAGCCGGATTTTTCTGGTTGTGTAAGCTTGTTGTTCCACGAACAGCGAGAGCGTGGAAATCTATAAATTCTCTACCCGAGGCCGGAATTACATCTGTAAAACTTTATTATTCATAATCTAGAAACTTCCTCGTCTCGATCTCAACATAGCCTCGTAGATACCCAAACATCTCAGCTTCTCTCGTCAAAACCTAACTGAACTCGACATCAAAGATTCATGAAATAGTCGATTTGGCTAATATAAGTGTAATGGTTTATTTGTCTGATTGATATTTTATGCCGTACGCAAGAATATATCTATTTATATACCAGTGTATGGGCGAAGAGAACCAGAATGATTAAAGCCCTGGCGCTCTGTAAGTATCGGGTCCTCGACCAATGAGGTCGCGTGTTCGAATCCATTTTCTCTGTTTCAACTGCGACCTACGGTGAAATTTTCATGTACACGGCGAAGGTCGGGGTGGTGGACTCCAGGCACTCTGGTTTTCTCATACTATAAATCGCACACGTCCTATAAGTTAAAATGTCCTGAGCACGGCGTTAAACGCCGACCAGTCGTTCAATCGCTAGGTATTGTAAGACATATGCAGATAGCACACGTGAAAATGACTTTCACTTAACAATTTCGTACTAAAAATATGGACGTAATGACAATCTCGGTAACAAACTGCTGACTTTGTCCATGGGCAGGAACTGGAGCAGCCCGCAGAATTTAACACAACCAGCACTCATACAGGGCATGTCAATGTTATGGGTAAGGGAAACCGGAGTACCCAGAACAAAACAACGACCTTGACAAGTCAATGAGAGTATACATATATACATACCATATTGCTGGATGTCTGCCAGCAACCTGCGGATGGTCGTGGGTTTCCCCCAGGCACTGTCCAGATTCTTCTCACCATAATGCTGGTCACCATCGTACATGTGAAATGTTCTTGAGTACGGCGTAAAAACACCAATCAAATAAATAAATAAATAAATAAATAAATTAAAAAATATATATATATAAATAAATAAATCAGTAAATAAATAAATAAATAAATAAATACTGCTGGGAACCAACTAGTCTTACTCAGGAAAAACGGCCTTTCGAGCCTGACTAAAGCCTCACGAACTGTGAGAAGGGGGTGGCCGATATAAATTCCGTGTCCCAGGTCTACTCCGTGTATTGAAGCACCTTAATCATTCGACCACCACCGGGGTCTTTCCACTCGTGTGTTCCAACTATATCCCTGCATATCCAAAGCTATGTAGTAACACGAAACAGTTTGCCGGATTTCTTAAAGCCAGAATCTCCACTTCGAGGTTTTTAAGCTGAATGTGGAGGTATATTTATTAATGTAATTGTTACATTTTACTTCGTACTCAAGAGTATTTCCCTTATACGACGACAGCCAACATTATGGTGGGAGGAAACCGTGCAGAGTCCGGGTGAAACCCACGACCAACCGCAAGTTGCTGACAAATCTTCCCACGTGAAGTCGGAGAGGAATCCAGCAAGAGTTGGACTTGAACTCACAGCGACCGCATCGGTGAGAGGCGCCTGGTTTATCGGCCTCTGAGGTCCTAGGGCTGTATATTAGCAGATATCATCTTTCCCCACGCAGACCCACTTCAGATGTGATTAACCACGAACCGGCAGTACATCTTACCAATATTAAAGAAGAATACCAGTGATTTCACAAACAATATACGGGCCCCAAGTCATGTCAAGTCACATACTCCTTACAGCACATGCGGCGCCTCTATAATCGCTTTACACCACTGCCACCACTAGCAAAATGGTCGTGGGTTTCCCCCAGGCTGTGCCCCGTTTCCACTCACTCTAATGCTGGCCGCCGTCGTATAATTGAAATATTCTTGAGTACGGCGTAAAACACCAATCAAACAAATAAATAAATATTGATGAATACTCATTCAATAGTTTCGCGTGAGGACACCAAGTAGTGGTGAGGCTAAGCCTAAACAAACACTTAAACACCTGCGTCGGACAGACTCCAAGGATCAAGCTTGTCTACTGGTGACAGCGATGTAAAGCAAGAGTGGAGAGCGGCACATGCCCTGTAAGGAGATGGAGCTATAGTCAACCGCCTACTGTCTACAGATTTGGAATAGATGCTTGAACATCATGGATTTCTTGATCTTAAAATCCATTTATTTTGTCACGCTTCAAAAGTAGCGAAGAATACAAGACTTCACTGTAATTTGTCTTTACTTACATGCATAACACTTTCCATCTGCTAACCAAAAAGACACACACACACGCTCACACACGCGCACACACGCGCAGTCGAGTGAATCAGGGGATTCACAGGGGTTCTTTTGCATTTTCGACGTTTTGAAACGGGCGAAAGATAGAAGTTAATTTCTCATTATGGGGTTGGGAAAAGGTCGAAAAAGCGAAAGTGCGATGCAAAAACCCGAAAAATCCGTGAAAAGTTGTACCAACATTGCACTTTCTGTTTATTCCTACTTCCCACTGCCCGTGAAGCTCTAGTGGACGGGGTAATCTAGTAATGTAATTCGTGAGGGTATTGTTCGGAAAATAATCTAAAGAGCTGTTCCGACGGTAGAGTCTCGTAGAACATATGGAATTATAACTGTATTAGAACACACCTCTGTGATTGTGGGTATTGGTTATCTTTAATGTAAACACAAAAATAGAAAACTCAGAATTTCGACCACCTCAGGCGTTTGGTGCTAATTACTCTGGGTGTATAGGCACGCCGTCTGCCAGATCTAGTTCTGGGCGTGGTCTCGACCGATCTAGTAGACTGCTTTGTATCAGTGGGACTAGGTGTGAAAACCGGTATTTTAGAGGGGCCTGGGGGTACACCGCGGTTTGCGTTCATGGATGTATAGCCACCTTTGTCTGTTACCCGCTAACTCCAGGGGGACGTTAATGTCTTTCAGGCCTTGATCAAATGTCTCCCAGCCCCTGGGAGTAAACTGACGTCTATGTCTCAGCACGTCGTTAATCAAATCCGAAATGTTAGTGTCAGGTATTGTATTATCTTTATATATAAGCTCGCCTTTGTCATTCCTTGACACCAGAGGATTGGACTTTATTCTATCAGTAAGGAGTCGGGCCTTTTTATGCATGGTTTTCGGTGCACTCGACCATTTCACGCTCGATAATACTCCGCAACGGTTCATTCACGGCGTTGTCAGTTGACCTGTCTTGTACGACTTTAACGGGTTGGGGGGTAATTGACGATGTTCTCTGGTTTTCAAATGTGAGGTATTACTGTAACGCCTCATTGTACATTCCAACTTCTTCACGCTCCGTTATATTATTCCGTCCAATTGTGAATTGTGTGTTTATCCCATGGTCTTTACGTTGGATCTTCTGGAACACGTTCCTTGGGATGCAAAGGTGAACTGGAAACTTTTAAAGACCGGTAATACTGATGTGTATGTTTTTTATGTTGTTGTTGTTGAACTGTCTGTAAAACTGTACGTCTCATTTTACATATAAAGCATTGTTTACATTGTAATATTGAGTCACTGAGTCTGTTTTCTGTTGCTGTTTTCAATACCGTAACAATAGGTATTTGTTGTTGTTGTAACTTCTGCAACAACTTGGGCTCTATTAAACCCATGTATTTCACGTGCTCCATGGTCAGCTGAATACCTTAGAAACGATAGAAGCTAGTATGGGGGCTAGGGGTGCTAACAGCACTCCTAAAAATCCGCCTTTCTGCAGTATGCCTTTCCTTCTCTTAATACTCGTATTTTTCTTGGCCAGGTGTCGCAAGCCCGTCTTGTGTCGCTGCAGTTTCGATTTGTAAGCCTTATTCAACGGTACATTGCCTTTTAAGATATTCCAGGCGCACTCGCACAAACAATAGATCAATTCCTTGTCAGCCCTTCTGAGTATTGTGAGATAACCGTGAGTCTGCGAGGTGGCGTCCCTATAGGCTTCCGGTATAAAATGATTGTGTCCAGGGTACATCTGCTTTGCGAGATGCATCATCTGCGACGCGTCTCTTGCGTTTTTAAAAAACACGAGGTAATGCGTGTTTAGACTGATAGTTCTCTGTTCTTTGTTTTTACTGAATAGGTTTTGTCTTATGTATATAACACTACAAGAGCAGTGGTGGGATTGTTTTGTAAAAAGCTGTGACACTGTCTTGTCAGCCTCCATCATCAGATTTATTTATTTGATTGGCGTTTTACGCCGTACTCAAGAATATTTCACTTATACGACGGCGGCCAGCATTATGGTGGGTGGAAACCGGGCACAGCCCGGGGGAAACCCACGACCATCCGCAGGTTGCTGGCAGGCCTTCCCACTTACGGCCGGAGAGGAAGCCAGCATGAGCTGGACTTGAACTCACAGCGACCGCAATTAAAACCTGCCCTAAAATCCACTCAGCGTCGATTCTGGACACAGACCCCCATTACAACTTCCGTTTTTCGGTAGGGGCGATTGTAGTTCTGTAAATTTTAGGGTGTAAAGTCTTTTTTTGCTCCCAGGCGTCCATTTTTGGTGCACAGGTACATGCATGGTATTAAAATGCTGGAAACTGTCTAAACTTTGAGGAGGTATGAGCTTTATTGATGAAAGTTTGAAATTCTGGGCGAGAGGACACAAGGTGTGAGGTAGTGATGAGGCTGCGAGTGACGTCCCCTTGGCGTTGCTAGGCACGCCTCCCAGCTGCCGGCATGGAAACGTCCAGATTTTGACGGTCAACCTATGTCAAGATTTTTATGGCTTCTTTCTCACAGGCTGGGCCAGGTATGCACCAAAGCTTAATGGCCACGGAATGTTTGGGACTGAGCTACAGCGCTAGACGTTAACATTGTCGCTTATGGAAAATTAATGGGGGTCCGAGACCTGTACTGACGAAGTCACCAAAATGTGAAAAATGTCACTATGCGCTTAGATTTCGCAGCAGCCTGATAATTTTTGGTGGGCATGTCTGTGATGTGTTTTGCATTGATTGGGCCGTTTCATAGCTTCTTGGGGCTATTTACATTTTGAAAATATCCATTTTGATGAAAAATCGGTAAAATGCTGTTCAGCGTAGGGTAGCATGTGTATAGGCATCCAGAAATGAACAACATGCAACGTTCTAGTATTCCTACGCTTGAAAATGAAGACGTTCAGAGCAGAAATTGCTGCAAAAATTGAAAGTTTCAGTGTTTATAGTGAAAACGGAGCCGGTCGAGTGTGGACTGGACCATTGACGAGGGATGGTCGATATGGTCTTGCCTCCTACAAAGACTCCGTCACACATCGATGGAAGAAGAAACACATCAGTAGACTTGTTTATATGGCCAGACAGGGGCTGTCACATTTAGATCCCAAGCTTGAGTGTGCCACAACACACGCTGTGTAAATGTGGACCACATAAGCTTGGAACCGCATTGTGTTAACAATAACAGGCAGCGCTGCTGTCTCGGCCATGGGCAGTATGCAAGGTGCATGTTGCATTTAAGACTGAGCAGGTTGGTTTCCCCTCATTAAAAATAATAAATAACAGATTGTTTTAGATTTTGCTCAATTTCTGTTATCATTTTTTAATTTCTTTCATAAGCAACAACAGCAGTGACAAATTATATACAAAATTGGCGGTTACAAATATCTAGTGTATGTGTGATCTGTTTGGGTGTTGTCCAGTTGTCCCTTGGCATAGTCAGTTTTTTCTTCTGGATTTGAAAGCCTGTACTCAATGTGCTCTCGAAGTTTTCTGGCTGTATTGCGGAGTGATCTCCCCTTAACTGTCTGTCGCTTCTTATAAACCTTGTGGTACTGGTTCACCCTTTCAATCTGTTGTACTGTTTTCTCGCTCCTAGGTGAAATACCGGCGCCGGCAGCTTGGAGTTTGGCAGCCGTGGACTTGTCCTGGCCATTGTTAAGTCTGTGGATTGTCGACGCCGCCCTTCCCTCCATATTTCTGCTGTAGTTTACATTCTTGGGCAAGGAGACGCTGAGTGATCTGTTGACAGCTTCGCACTTTTGAGTGCTGGTGTTCATCCGGAGACTGGCGACGGCTGTCTCGCTCAACCTCATGTGCAGTACTTCGGTCAATAGTTTCCTGTCGTTGTCATCCATGTTGAAAGGGCAGAGTTTACTGGTGGATAAAAACAGGGACCTCTCCCACCAGCTGCTGGTTTCCCCTCCGGAGCAAACCACACTGTTCCTGCGGCATTTGGAACAGCCCCCACCGTAACACCTGACCGTTGCATCTACAACCCTGGGTAGGTAAGTTTTTATTTTCCTCATGTCACCACTGTGCTCAGACATAAGTTGAGAAAATATCAAGCTACACCTGGCCTTAACATCCTGACTCAACACCTTCTGTGCTTTCTTCCTGGCTTCCCTCGTTCGGCCCTGTCCTTCGAACATGGCATCGCTGAACTTAGCCTGGTTACATTTCTTGAACTGGGATCTACCAAGGTGCGTGGGGTCTGCTAACCGTTCGACCTCCCACAGTGGCTCGACCAGCCGGATGCCGTCCTCCACTCCCTTGGCTGACCTGGAGTCGCCGTCCGTGGTTACATGTTTGGCTAAAACACCTTGCCTCGCCAATCCCTCACCAATCTCGTTCCCCATATTATACTCGGACCAGGGGGCATGTGGGTTTGTGTTCGCTGTGCACTCCTCGTGTCCTCTAGGGCACTTTACTTGGAAGCCTTTTCCTCTCAGCCAGGACCCAGTCCAACACAATTTATTCTTCAGTGCTGCGGAGACAATGTATTGCTTGTCTGTTGATGTCTCCACAGCCAGGGAAATTGCTTGTGAAGCATTCTGGCCCGGTTTCTTGGGACTGGTTATGGTAATGCTGTTGTAGCGAGTGTCTGTGGCCAGATCTATTGTGCTGTCATCCTCTCCTCTTTGCCTTTTGTATGCCTTTACCTCTTCCACCTTATTTGCCATATCCTCTTTGTTCAGCTTTGCGATTGCAGATGCGACATGGTTTGCAGTGCGGTTCATGTTGCTACGAGTGGCAGGCGGCACGTCCATCGGTGCAAATAGGAGTCTGGCCATTGGTGTGTCCTGGAGGCCTACCTGAAGAGCTCGGTTCACTGCCGCAGCTTTTTGGCCAGGTCTGTTGCATTCTACCTCTTTGTATAATTTGTGGAAGCCAGATACATAGTCACAGTCACAGCACTTAAAACTGAACGCCCAGGCTAAACCCCACTTTTTCTCTGCAGCTGTCTCTAACCTGGGCAGTGGACAGTGGTCCTTGGTCTCACTTGTGCTCAAGCATAACTTTGTTCCAAATGCACACCATTTTCTGTATATCTATGAGTCGCATTCCTTCAGCAGCCCATTCCCGCTCATGTGTATCTCCGTCTGATCCAGCCGTGGAATCTACCTTGCACCGTCTTGGCCGCTGTATTCTCTTTGTGTCAGGCTGGTGTGTTCTTACAGCCTCCTGATTGGGCTGGAAATCTGTGTCCATCAAGGAACACCCAGGCAGAGGGTTCAGCATGTCTGTAACTGCTGACAGGTTATTTGAGCGATCCTGGGCCTTTCCAGCTTGAAATCTAGACTGTTTCCTCTTTCTGTCTCCCTTCATGCTGTTTTTGGGTAGATTGTTTGCCTTGTTAACTGTCAGACTGGCCAATATAGGTGTACTTGGTGGCTGCCTGATCGGAAATATTAAATTCATATTTTTCCTCTCTGTTTATATGTTGTAGATGCCAATGTGACACACTTTTATGTGACTGTGCAGAGTAATAACCTGCTGTGAGACAACAGCAATGGTGCAGGGAGGTCTTTTAAAGGGTTTCATCATGTTATTCAGTGGGGAACTGGGATACTAGTCTTTTCTTAAGTCCTGTCCACTGAAAAAGTGCCTGTGAGTAGGTCTCTATCACCTTGAGGCATTATTCTTGCTTTGATTTTGGTCAGAAATGATTGTTCCAAAATTGTGACAATCCACTTTGATACCCCCTACCACACTGTCAGTCAATTTTTTTCACATAGTTGCTGAAGTAAATGTCTTATATTTTGACATTTAATTGTCAGATAAATTGCCTATATTTTAATGTATGCTTTGACACTTTTGGCTTGTAACTTTGATATTTAAAGCTGCTCTGAGTAGAAAAGTCTTCTTAAAAATGTATATTTCTCTGAATGGTTGCTTTTGAAAAGTCTAAAGTGCTCTGTCAATGTGATTTTTTTAACCTTTTCTTGCAGATAAACATCTTGTCTTTCCAAAGCAGTTAACCTGATGGAGATATCTTGAACGGTATATGCACTGCAAAGCTTCAAAGTTTACCCTTCAGAGTTTTTTTACCCTGGAAAAAAGACACATGTCCAAGATGGGGGTACCCCAACTTGAATTCATCCAACTCCAAAGATTATGTATGTATCAAGCCCTAATTTTGCTTGTGAGGTTCAGAAGTGTCAGGAATTATGTGGTGCAAAAATTATTGATTTTGAAAAAAGTTGGCTGGTGTGATAGGACACAGACCCCCATTACAACTTCCGTTTTTCGGTAGGGACGATTGTAGTGAATTTTAGGGTATAAAGTCTTTTTCTGCTCCCAGGCGTCCATTTTTGGTGCACAGGTGCATGCTTGGTATTAAAATGCTGGAAACTGTCTAAACTTTGAGGAGGTATGAGTTTTATTGATGAAAGTTTGAAATTCTGGGTGAGAGGACACAAGGTGTGAGGTAGTGATGAGGCTGCGAGTGACGTCCCCTTGGCGTTGCTAGGCACGCCTTCCAGCTGCCGGCATGGAAACGTCCAGATTTTGACGGCCAACCTATGTCAAGATTTTTATGGCTTCTTTCTCACAGGTTGGGCCAGGTATGCGCCAAATCTTATTAGCCATGGAATGTTTGGGACTGAGCTACAGCGCTAGACGTTAACATTGTGCTTATGGAAAATTAATGGGGGTCCGAGGCCTTCTGTTGGTCTGTGAGGCATGGCGTTCCATGCCATGGGGCAGCAAACCATAAACGCCGTGCCGCTGGACTGCTTCAGCAATCAGGTGTATGGGCGAAGAGAACCAGAATGATTAAAACCCTGGCGCTCTGTAAGTTTCAGGTCCTCGACCAATGAGGTTGCGTGTTCGAATCCACCTTTCTCTGTTTCAACTGCGACCTAAGGTCAAATTTTCATGTACCCCGGGTGGCGAAGGTCGGGGTGGTGGACTCCGGGCACTCTGGTTTTCTCATACTATAAATCGCACACGTCCTATAAGTTAAAATGTCCTGAGCACGGGGTTAAACGCCGACCAATCGTTCAATCGCTAGGGATTATAAGACATATGCAGATAGCACACGTGAAAATGACTTTCACTTAACAATTTCGTACTAAAATATGGACGTTATGACAATCTCGGTAACAAACTGCTGACTTTGTCCATGGGCAGGGACTGGAGCAGCCCGCAGAATTTAACACAACCAGCTCTCATACAGGGTGCATTTTGAAAACCTGACATGACTCCAGCAACCTGCGGATGGTCGTGGGTTTCCCCCAGGCCCTGTCCAGTTTCTTCCCACCATAATGCTGGTCACCGTCGTACATGTGAAATTCCAAATCAATCAATCAATCAATCAATCAATCAATAAATACTGCTGGGAACCAAATAGTATTACTCAGGATAAACGGCCATTCGAGCCTGACTAAAGCCTCACGAACTGTGAGAAGGGGGTGGCCGATATAAATTCCTTGTCCCAGGTCTACTTCGTGTATTGAAGCACCTTAAACATTCGACCACCACCGGGGTCTTTCCACTCGTGTGTTCCAACTATATCCTGCATATCCAAACCTATATAGTAACACGAAACAGTTTGCCGGATTTCTTAAAGCCAGAATCTCCACTTCGAGGTTTTTAAGCTGAATGTGGAGGTATATTTATTAATGTAATTGTTACATTTTACTTCGTACTCAAGAGTATTTCCCTTATACGACGACAGCCAACATTATGGTGGGAGAAAACCCTGCAGAGTCCGGGGGAAACCCACGACCAACCGCAAGTTGCTGGCAAATCTTCCCACGTGAAGTCGGAGAGGAATCCAGCAAGAGTTGGACTTGAACTCACAGCGACCGCATCGGTGAGAGGCGCCTGGTTTATCGGCCTCTGAGATCCTAGGGCTGTATATTAGCAGATATCATCTTTCCCCACGCAGACCCACTTCAGATGTGATTAACCACAAACCGGCAGTACATCTTACCAATATTAAAGAAGAATACCAGTGATTTCACAAACAATATACGGGCCCCAAGTCAGGTTAAGTCACATACTCCTTACAGCGCATGCGGCGCCTCTATAATCGCTTTACACCACTGCCACCACTAGCAAAATTTTGAACAGAGTTCGTGATGAGGCAGGAAATGACGTCGGAAAAACACAAAATCTCTGTCTCAACCTTTCTTTGTAATAATACGTTATAAGTAAGAATTCTCTTAAGTATGCAGGATATGATTGGCACCAATACTTGACATGCTTTTATGGACGAATGGCGGATGGCCTCCGTGGCGCAGTTGGTGAGCGCGCTAGCGCGGTGTAATGACCCAGGAGTGTCTCACCAATGCGGTCGCTGTGAGTTCAAGTCCAGCTCATGCTGCCTTCATCTCTGGCCGTACGTGGGAAGGTCTTCCAACAACCTGCGGATGGTCGTGGGTTTCCCCCGGGCTGTGCCCCGTTTCCACTCACTCTAATGCTGGCCGCCGTCGTATAATTGAAATATTCTTGAGTACGGCGTAAAACACCAATCAAACAAATAAATAAATATTGATGAATACTCATTAAATAGTTTCGCGTGAGGACACCAAGTAGTGGTGAGGCTAAGCCTAAACAAACACTTAAACACCTGCGTCGGACAGACTCCAAGGATCAAGCTTGTCTACTGGTGACAGCGATGTAAAGCAAGAGTGGAGAGCGGCACATGCCCTGTAAGGAGATGGAGCTATAGTCAACCGCCTACTGTCTACAGATTTGGAATAGATGCTTGAACATCATGGATTTCTTGATCTTAAAATCCATTTAATTTGTCACGCTTCAAAAGTAGCGAAGAATACAAGACTGCACTGTAATTTGTCTTTACTTACATGCATAACACTTTCCATCTGCTAGCCAAAAACACACACACACACGCTCACACACGCGCACACACGCGCAGTCGAGTGAATCAGGGGAGATAAATCTCCAGCACAGGTGACGGTGGACCCGAACTAAGTCCTAAACGGGGTTCTTGATGCCCTGAATGCTCATGATTAGTTGTAGAGTGAAAGCGAGATTGATAAGCTCGTCGGACAAACGAGAGATCAGAGCTGTTCTGAGGCGCGATCAGATGCACATTTATATTGATGAAAAATGAGAGATAATACCTAATATGGGGGCGAATGCTGCTAACTAACGTTCTCTCGCGTGAGATTATCCGAGCTGTGCCGGAATTAGGCTGAACTCTCATGCACGATGTGTCATGACCCGCTTTGCCACATGAGAGACTCGAAACGCCCCCCTGTTGTCAGAAAGTATACGAAGTAGGAAAATAGGACGGAATCATACAACGAGATGCAGTCAACAGCTTCCAGTGATGTAGGGAAGACACAAGGTATGTTCTGAGCGACTGAGTGAACTCACTATACAAATCGTGTACCATGCTAAAATATCAGTTGTCGATAATAAAATATGTATATCAGCTGCGCTTTGATTGCAACTGTTCATATAGCCAAAGCTACGATCTAATTCAACACGATGAATACACACTGCCTCTAGCCCCGGACTAATCGGAATTGGACACAATTATGAAGCAGAGAGTCAGAGATTCTGGAGGCTCTATCTATAGTTTCTTACAAGATAATTATACTCATTGTAAAGCTTAAGACACTAAGAGTGAATGCGTTTTATGGATTAATTTATTTGATTTGTTTATTTCATAGTTGTTTAACGCCATGATCTTTATTTTTTTTAATTTTTAGGATGGTGGGCAGTTTTATGGGTTGAAAGGATAAACCACCGACCTTAGGCCAGTTGTTGACTAACTGACGAACAGTCCACGCACAGATGTGTACCGGACGCAAACTGCTCAAACGGCCACATGCGTGTAACATGTGATGTAGCTGCTCACTCGCTATTGTGTACACACTGACAATGTTCGAGGCTATGTACGAGTTGTGAAGGTTCCCAGTAAAATCTTGTATAACAAGCTGAACGTGACTCGTCTTGTTACATCTCTGTAATGGCACAAAGACTCTAATACAAGTGCTGCATGGTGTCAGAAGGTGAGCCTGTAAGACGCTCCAGATCTTGCAGAGACAAAATTTAGTCTGAACTTCTCATACCTCGCCAAATGAAAACATTTCTATAAACCTCTCGACAACTGGACACCGGGTAACCCCGACATGGACCACAACAACGACTCTGTGGAAGTTTATTTTGCCGTGTGTGTATGAGCTGTAGTGTCCTCGAACATTACCGAACACTTTTTAGAACAGAAATAGCCTCCATGAACTGTACTCTACGTATCAAATAAGCTATAATTATGGCCGAGGCAGAAATTCGGGTACAACAGCCTGCTCAGCATCAAGCTTTGCCAATGTCTATACTAAAGCCGCCTCGTCAGCTTGATATGGACACAACCAACCTTCCTGACCATTGGAGGAAATGGAAGGAGGAACTTACACTGTACATGGAATTGGCAATGATTGGAAAACCTGAGGATTTGAAACTCAAACTGTTCAAATACTTAATAGGACCGCAGGGTAGAGAAATCTACTCCACTCTGGAATTTGATCAGGCTGAACAGGATCGTAATCTGAATGATGTCCTCGCCGTTTTTGACAGACATTGTGATCCTAAAAAGGATGAGACGGTGGAAAGATATCATTTCTTCACGCGTAATCAGGAAAGTGAGAGCTTTGATAAATACTTGACTGATCTGCGTATACTAGCTGCCACATGTAATTTTGGTGAACTTCACGATTCCCTTATCCGTGACAGAATTGTGTGTGGTATCTCAGAAATCCATCTCAGAGAGAGATTACTGCGAGAAGCTGACCTCACCCTGGATAAATGCGTACACATCTGCCGCGCATCTGAAATATCCAAGAAACAGAGCCTAGCCCTGAATGCCCAGTCAGCTGTACACGCAGTAAGCAACAAATCTGACCCAAAACAGAAAGCACGGAAATCCAGAAATTCTAAATCCTCTAATTCTAAACAAACTGGAAAATCTGGAAAACAGAACCTGCTAGAAAGGCCGTGTAATTTCTGTGGACTGCGACATGAGAAAAGACGCCACAAGTGTCCGGCATATGGAAAGGAGTTCAACGCATGCCATTCCAAGAGCCACTTTAGTTCTATGTGCCACAGCTTGCGTAATCTCAACTTTGTGTCAGAAACTTTGTCTTCTGAGGAAGAGGATTATTTTGAAATAAACACCGTTAACTTTACATCTGAAACTCTGTGCCTTAATTCTGTAAATGGACAGAGTTTTCCAAAGCGGATCTTCGCTACCATGCTGGTGAAAGGTAAGCCAGTAAGGTTCCAGCTTTACTGCGGTGCAACATGCAATGTCATCCCGTCACATGAACTTGGAGACCTCTCTGCATACAACATTCAGCAAACCTCACAAATGTTAACTTTGTACGACAAGTCTACAATAAAGCCTGCTGGCAAATGTTCGGTGAAATTTCAAAACCCTAAAGATGGAAAACGGTACAAAACTGAATTTGTAGTCGTGAACGACAAGGCATGTTCACCGATTCTGGGCTCTCAAGCTATCCAGGCCATGAACTTAGTACATGTGAACTTCTTGTTCACATGTACAAAACATCTTGTCAGTGAGTAAGAACACCTCTGAATCTACTCACAGTCCTATAACACTGGAACAGCTAAAGAAACAGTACAGAGACGTGTTCCAAGGCACTGGTTTGTTAGAGGGCAAGTATAAGATTGACATTGACCCCGCTGTTACTCCAGTTGTGCACCCCCCTCGTAAAGTCCCTGTAGCTCTTAGGGATAAGCTCAAAAGTGAACTTCAGAGACTGACTGACTTAAACATAATTGCCCCTGTTACTGATCCGACACCGTGGGTATCTAGCATGGTGTTAGTTTCGAAACCGAATAAACTCCGGATATGCATTGACCCAAAGGATCTGAATCAAGCCATAAGACGTAGCCACCACCCCATACCTACGATTGAGGACATTTTACCCGAACTCACAAAGGCTAAAATCTTCTCAACCCTTGATGCTAAAAACGGGTTCTGGCACGTGGAACTTGATGAGGAGAGCTCCTATCTGACTACTTTCAATACTCCTTTTGGGTGGTATCGTTGGTGTAGATTACCATTCGGTATTTCCTCTGCACCGGAAGTCTTCGAACTGAGACAGGAACAAGCTCTGGAAGGCTTGAAGTGCGTCAAGTCCATACACGACGACATACTGCTGTATGGAGAAGGTGACACCTATGAAGAGGCATCACGTGATCACGACAGAAATCTTGAGAACCTAATGGAACGTTGTCGTGAGAAGAACACTCAAATTGAACTTTGACAAAATCAAGTTTCGCCGACCGGAAGTGACTTTTATGGGCCACGTGATATCTGACAAAGGGCTGAAGATGGACCCAGAAAAAGTGCGAGCCGTAAGCGACATGCCCAAACCAACAGATGTTCCTGCTGTACAGAGACTGTTAGGATTTGTAAACTACTTGAGCAAATTCTTACCTCAGCTTAGTGACGTCTGTGGGCCGCTAAGACAGTTGACACTGAAAGACACTGCTTGGCACTGGGATGCTACTCATGATGCTGCACTAGAGAAAATCAAGACTTTAGTGAGCACTGATCCCGTACTACGCTTCTACGACGTGAAAGAGGAACTTACCTTGCAGTGTGACGCGTCCGACACAGGACTTGGAGCCGCGATAACACAGAATGGACAACCCGTTGCATTTGCGAGTAGAACTCTGTCTGACGCAGAACGCAGGTATGCGCAGAGCTGTTGGCTGTAGTATTTGGATTGGAGAAATTCCATAACTACGCTTATGGGAGACATGTGACCATACAGTCGGATCACAAACCCCTAGAAATTATAGCCAAGAAACCTCTCAACAAAGCTCCCAAACGACTACAGCGAATGTTGCTTCGTTTACAAGTCTACGATGCTACAATCGCCTAGCATCCTGGAAAAATCATGTACTTGGCAGATACACTGAGCCGGGCACCACTTCCTCACAAGCCCAGTTCATTTGTTACTGAAATGGAAACTGTTAACCAAGTCTCCAACCTACCTATAACACCCACGAGGTTACAAGATGTGAGAGACCATACTGCTGCTGACA
This sequence comes from Liolophura sinensis, assembly GCF_032854445.1. NCBI lineage: Eukaryota > Metazoa > Mollusca > Polyplacophora > Chitonida > Chitonidae > Liolophura > Liolophura sinensis. The sequence goes on along the minus strand of NC_088305.1, from coordinate 25,168,667 downwards.
GTGGTTTCCAATCTCTAATTCGAGTGATTCAGGAAGGATGGCCTGAACGTAAGGAAAACTTACCCAGGGCAGTGGTACCCTACTTCAACCTAAGAGATGAGCTGACAACTGAAGATGGCGTTATTCTCAAAGGTCAGCAAATTGTCATACCTCAATCTCTAAGGGCAGATATGCTACATCGTATCCACTCATCACATGTGGGTATTGAAGGATGTTGCCGTAGAGCTCGAGATTGTGTCTACTGGCCAGGGATGAGTGCTGCCGTTAAGGACTTCATTGAGAAGTGTGACATATGTTGTTCCTATGCAAGCAAGCAGCCAAAGGAAACCTTACATCCGCATGTAATCCCTGACAGACCATGGGCGAAGGTAGGCAGTGATGTGTTTACATTTGATGGCAATGACTATTTAGTCACAGTGGATTACTACTCCAATTTCTGGGAACTAGACTACCTGGAAAATACAACCAGTTCTACCATAATCCGTAAACTGAAAGCCCAGTTTGCCAGACACGGAATCCCAGAAATCTTTATGTCCGATAATGCATCCTACTACACATCGGAAGAGTTTCACAAGTTCAGCCGAAAATGGGATTTCCAGATGAAAACGTCCTCTCCAGGTTTCCCACAGAGTAATGGTAAGGCTGAAAATGCAGTGAAAACAGCTAAGTCCCTGATGCGGAAGGCAAAAGCGTCCAGGACTGACCCATATTTGGCAATTCTTGACTTCCGCAACACCCCGACACAAGGTGTCGACGCTAGTCCTGTCCAAAGACATGAGCCGTAGAACAAGGACACTGCTCCCGACTATTCCAAAACAGCTTAAACCACGTGTTTCCCTCTTCTCGTCGAAGTTCCGACACCAGCGAACAACAGAATGTACTACAACAGAGGTACAAGAGACCTTCCCATGCTAAGGAAAGGGGATGTGGTACAGATTCAGCCGCAAGGACAGGTGCGTGGACAGACTTGGCAAAAAGCCCAAATTACCGGATCAGTGAACAGTAGATCATACAATGTGGTCACTGAGGACAATCGAACATTACGCAGAAACCGTCGTCATCTGCGCAAGTCTGGTGTAAGTTTCAGTGTATCACCTCCCTATTACACTGACTCCCAGACACCCGATCAGCCGACGTCATCAAGTACGCCAAATGGAGAACGCGAAGTTCCACCTGTAAGTGACATTAATGCAGACCAACGAGTTACTAGGTCTGGTCGTGTGGTGACCAAACCGCACTGGTTTAAGGACTTCGTGATGGACAAATAAGTGAACCATATTATGGACTGTTAAACCGTGAAGTGACAGTAGTGATACTGACATCCCGTAGATGCCATACGCGTTTCGAAATGACTTTGGTGATTTGTGTTTTGAACTGTATATACAATGATTTAATCAACATAAATGAACATTGATGATGCAGAGACTCTAAAGTGAAATGGATCTCACTCTAACTTACATTCTATACTGTGGTGATCCAACTGACTTTGGGTAACCGCTTCGATGTGTTTTTACATGCTTTATAATGCACAGTGTTGCAATTCATTTGATAATGCATTAGCCCTCATTTCATCTGTTTATTCTTTCTTCCAGCTTGAAAGTTCTGAGCTAAAGGTTAAATGAACCCAACCAGTTATATCTGTAATGTTCTTAACGTAATTGCATAACGAATAACTCTAAAAAGAAGGGAGATGTAACATGTGATGTAGCTGCTCACTCGCTATTGTGTACATACTGACAATGTACGAGGCTATGTACGAGTTGTGAAGGTTCCCAGTAAAATCTTGAATAACAAGCTGAACGTGACTCGTCTTGTTACATCTCTGCAATGGCACAAAGACTCTAATACAAGTGCTACAATGCGTAATAATTACAAACATATACAAACATCCAGTTCCCCCCTCCCCATTCAATTTAGTATGTATAATTGTCTAAGCTCTCTCATATCTAGATGACTGGCTTGAAATCGCAAGATTGACTCACTGGATTCGTTTTATGCACTTTTCCAGACTCACGTCCGGTTTCAGAACTGAGTCATGTGCCACATTTACCCCACGAATGTAACGGCTTGGATACCGATTTACAACACCACTGAGTACACAGTTGTGGGATAATAAAAAGGACAGTATTCGGGCTGAGAATATAATTAAAGCCTTTCATTTTATAACTGTATTATTTATTATCGGAGAGATCTTTTGATTTTGCTAGTGTAATGGCGCACTCAGGATTAATGGTTGTTGGATGCAGCACGCCGACAATACGCTCAGACCAGAAGTCCAAACAGCAGAAACCCGAAGTCAACTTCGTTCTTTTGCGTTTTTGACGTTTTGAAAAGGGCGAAAGATAGAAGTTAACTTCTAATTGTCCAGTTGGGAAAAGGTCGAAAACGCGAAAGTGCAATGCAAACACCCGAAAAAACCGTCAGAAGTTGTACAGGAAGAGAAACAGGAACGTTACACTTTCTTTTTTTTCCCTTGCATTTTCTTACTTCCACCTCACACTTTTTCGCATTTTTGACCTTCGCCCTTTCGTCTTTTTGCGTATTCGACCTTATATTAGAAAGGTCGAAAGTATGAAAACGCGAGTGGCCGCAACCGTCTTCCATAATTCAGCACTAACGTACAAACATCGCCCAAACACGAGTTATTTACCTCTGGATCTCGTGAAAAATTTCATTCACTCAAAATGTCCTCATACATCCAGAATGAATGAATAAATGAATGAATGAATGATTATCTTTTAACGCCACACTGGCAGTATTTCAGCAAGTGTCAAGGATTTGGGGTGATACTGCTACAGAAACATTTTAGATTGTTGATAAACTATAAATTTCTGCACTGTTATTTTTTTAATCTAGTTAAAATATATCAGAATTTTCTTTGTTTTGGATAGAACTGAAAACCTTTCGCCCAGTGTTATTATCAACCCACTCTCACTGGAGGGTGAGAAAGGTCAAATTGTACGTGGAGGTATGGCATGGTACTGCGTGAAAGTTTGAGGTTGAAGGTAACAAATCTACGACAAAAATAGTGAGGAAAATTAATGCGCCCGTGTAACCTGGATGGGGAATCGCAGGCTTATAAAGAGTGCGTGGTCCACTTTTCTCTATTTATGTACATCTGTCATGGTTTGTCCAGTGTAGACATGCGATAGAAATAATGGTTATACTTGCCTTTATAGCCACAACAATAATAAACTAGAGCTATACCTGCCCCGTCACGGCCCCCAGTCCTCACGCATTGTTTTCAGTTCCTGCTCCAGTGCATTCATTTTGCGAAATGACTATGTGTTACAGTCGATCAGCAACACAGTTATGCTGCTATATTAACATACACAGCCCGTTTTGGAAAATCATGGCTAGGTATAAGTAAGTACACGTATATTAGTAAGCATAAATTTATTATTTTCTCTTTAGTCTATGAAGTTTAAGTTAAAATGAATGGGCTTAAATTTCTATTTGTGAAATAGGGAGCTGTCATTTAATAACATGTCACGTGAAACCTGTTGATAGTGGCTCAAGTTGTTCAACTCCCCACGAGAAGAGCATATCTTAAGCCTCAATCTGATGCAAATTATAGCTCTCGTAGTTATATGATATATAGTCGATTGAAATTACGAAATATTAAAATCCCTCTTGACGAACATTTTTTCAGGATATCAATACAAAGTGGGTGCACACAAAATGTCTTTAATCGTCCGAGCAAGAACAATATAGGCTGTAGCCTACAGCCTATAATATTTATTTATTTATTTCATTGGTGTTTTACGCCGTACTCAAGAATATTTCACTTATACGACGGCGACCAGAATTATGGTGGGAGGAAACCGTGCAGAGCCCGGGGGAAACCCACGACCATCCGCAGGTTGCTGTCAGACCTTCCCACGTATGGCCAGAGTTGAAGCCAGCATGAGCTGGACTTGAACTCACATCGGCCACATTGGTGAGAGGCTGCTGAGTCATTACACTGCGCTAGCGCGCTAATCAACTGACTTCACCGGTTACATGTGACAATTTGCCAACTGCTATACTGTTGTCGATGCTCTGTTTTTTTCTTGCCATGTCGTATTCTTTTTGTAATGTATCTGTAGATGTATTTATTTTTCATCTTCCCTGTGAATAACACAGGCGTGTGCGCCTGCAGAGCACTATCGCCGGAAGTATACTAACACGTGACAATTGATCATTAAAGGAGACGATAGCAAATGTCTTGTCACAGTTTTTTCCACGGTTCCGTTGTGATCGTTGAATCATAATTCCCTTTATACTTAATTATATCATAATTTGGTTCTGTTGAGTTCCTGCACAGAATTAAAATAGCTTTAGTTATATGTACAAGTTTTTAGAATCACGCAAGCTTTCTTACTTCCAAAGTGATATCTATTTACATATTAGGCTTCCGAGCTGAACTCTGTTTTATTCAGCAAGGTCTATTAAAAAATTCTTTCCAGAGAGGGGGCCTACATTTTGTCATTTTTCTTGAAATATGTAAATCAGAGCTAAAATTTGACAAGAACATTCTTACAGATATTATCCTTTACGGTTTTGAAGTTTGTTCTACTAGGTCATTTGGTTTGGTGGCCATATTGCATTTCGAGTAAAACCTTTAAATATATTCTTCCCAGAACCAGTGAACGGATCCTTGTGAAATTTAATATGTATGTAGTTTCCCCTGGGTTCTGCCCGGTTTCCTCCCACCATAATGCTGGCCGTCGTTGTATAGGTGAAATATTCATTTTCGGCGTAAAACCCCTGTCAAATAAATAAATAAACAAATAAACAAACAAATAAATAAATAAATAAATAAATAAATAAGTAAATGTAGCGCGATACTAGTTACATAAAGTTTGAAGAATGCAAAGTTTAATATCCGTTAAAACTTAAGACGCTCACCATTTGTCGAATATAACGCCGTAAAAAGTTTAGAATTTTGAAAGTCAAAAAATAATCTTAGGGTCTTGAATTTACATAATATCAGTGACCTGTAAATCGATATCTATTCGAGCTAGAAATCACACAAGATTGTACCAGAAGATTTACTCTATTCGTATGGTTCTGCTGTATTAAGCTACTTTCAATAGTTTTATTTCTACAAGTTTTTTGATGGTATCAACCTATTTCATAAATTTAAATTTACATTCATTAATTTATCCTAGATTAGAAGGGTTGGTGGACAATTGTATGCTCATTAACTGCCACGGTTACTGTCCATGATCTCTGATCGACTGTTACAACATCCAGACTGCTCTGTACTGAAGCAAAAGCTCAAACTATGTCTATGTTGTCTTGTCTGTGGTAATAGCTTAATTTAAAGGAGCTTTTCCTTCAGACTTTTCTTTATTTTCTGGAGATAACTTATTTATCTTATCTTCAAATAAGCACATTGTACTGACTGTGTGATTTTAGTTATGTTTTTTTCAGGGATTTATTCAGCTTGTGGCCATGGGAAGCACGCTGATGTATATTTTTAGTTACGGGGTACACCGGATGCTGGATTATTGTAAACTTTGAGCTATTATAGCAAATTTTGCACTACAAGTTACCAAACATTAGCAAGATGGCACCGAAAATAGTTCTGCCAAGTCACTTTGTTGGTGGAAGTCATTAACGTGTAGACCTTTTAAGATGATCAGGGGTAAACTGGCTCGAGTAGTGGAATACAAACCGCTACAATACATTAAATTGGATCAGCATTGGTCTGGAAAACGCCAACCATTCAACATGATATGACTCGCGACATGATGACGTCAGTGTATGGGTCCCGGAGATGGACAAAGTACATGGTTGCACTAATTCTGAATACAAAGAACACTTGAGGAAACTTACAGGGCAGCTTTTATCCATGCAAGACAATGAAAGTGCAGTTTTATGCTTACGTGCAGCTGTGTTTAAAACTGAAATACTGTCCACAGATGACTTGCAAGAGAGAGAGGAAGTAAAATTCTGGCTGTCAGGCAGCCAGTGTCCCGATGTTAAGTACTGCACTCACAGCTTGTATCCGGTATACCCTGAACTGGTTCCCCTCGGCATTTCACTGGCTTCTTGCAATTCTTGCAAAGTAATATATGCTATTTATCAGATCAAGACTGCAGGAACTGACTCAAATCAGTTCAGCCTTTCAATGTAATTCATATTTGGTGTCAAACCTCTGTGTCGTGTTATATCAGAATACACACAGCTAGTAAAAAACTTAACAAAAGCGGAAGATAATACATAAAAAGTAAAGTAGTTAGTACCACTGAGATTTACAAGGGTAAATATTTTTTTAATCCTTAAGTTTGTTAGTAAAAAGCTTTCAACTGACAGGCTTAACTATCCCTGGCTTATAACGAAACATAACCACATTTATGCCTGTAAGTATAAATGGTGTCACTTTTCAATAACAGCCTTAATAAAGTGTTTCCACCCAGTCACAGAAATCTACCAGACATGACGTCCTACCCAGTCACAAATAACAACAAGTGTGCCATGCTATCCAGTCACAGAAATCTAATAGTCATGACGTCACACCCAGTCACAGAAATCTACCAGACATGACGTCCTACCCAGTCACAAAATAACACTATGTATGACATCATATCCAGTCACAGAAATCTAATAGACATGACGTCACACCCAGTCAAAGAAATCTACCAGACATGACGTCCTACCCAGTCACAAAATAAAACCAAGCATCCCTTCCTATCCAGTCACCGACATTTAATAATGACGTCCCACATAGTCACAGAAATTCACCAGACATGAAGTGCCACCCTGTTGCAGAATGACAGCAAAGATGACATGCCACCTAGTCACAAGATGACACCAGACATGACTACCAACCGGGTAACAGAAATCTACCAGACATTATGTCACAGCCAGTTACAGAATGACAACAGACATGACTCCCCACTTAGCCACGCAATGGCACCAGATATGGCATCCAGAGAATCACAGAAATATACAAAAGATGAGGCAGCCAAAGGATAACTCCAGATATGACTACTGTGCAACCCAACCTGGTCCAACAGGTACGGCTCAGCAGTCCTAGTCTTAGACGTGTGATTTTCTTGTCCTTTTTTGGAATAACACGCAGTTAGATTTACAGTAAACTACAATGACTAATTAACACGTTGATTGGCTAGGCTAGAAACATATTCAGCTTCAGTTTTAGTCTCTGGGACTTTAGTTATGACACATCCGGAACAACGCGGCCTCTTAAAGCACGACTTGTTAGGATTAAATCTCATATGGAGCTGAGCAGAAATCGGCTGTGTTAGTACATGTAGTTAACAGGCTGTTTTGGACACATGCTGTAGACTCGTACAAAGATGCTGGGGATCAAATTTGTACCACTAACTCTGATGTGTCTAACTGTCCTAAGTATAACTGGCAGCGTCTTTGCAAAGAGCAGGTGAGTTAAATGCGCTTGATCGTCTGTGTTGTTGTTCATAAAAACACTGACTACATATTCAGCTACTGTTCAGTATAAAGTCGTGATCTTGTGTAGGCTTAGGCGCGTTGTTTTGACCAGCAACTGTTAACTACTATTTTATTGTGAAGGACCGGCCCCTGTTACGGCTGGCGGGGGGGGGGGGGGGGGGTGGAGGACGGGGGTTAATATTTGAGTCTTTTTCTAATGTACCGTACATTATACATCTTACCCTGCATATTGTAGCGGATATATAAGCTACGTTCCTCTTCTGTACTAACCACCACTCTGAACAGCAGCGAAGTGTGGATCCGTGATGCAGATGAAATCCAATCTGTGTGGCTCGAAGTCCGTGTCCACTGGACTACGACCGCTTTTGTATGGCCTTTGAAAGCAACAAATAATTATCACTTTATTTAACAATTGTATAGACTTATATTCCTTCACTCAAAAACTTAATCCCTTAATTTTAACAGAAAGTCTGCTGTCTGAGTGATGCTAGAATGTATTCTGCTATTGCAGCAGACATATTCCGTTAATTTAACACAAAGATTTTATTAGACTAACCGGATATTAAATTGGATATGACAGAAGATTGTGTTATAACAACAGAATACATTCTAGCATCACTCAGACAAGAGAGTTACTGTTACAATAAACAGATTAATGCTTTACTGTTGTTACGTGCGTGCAGTAGCCTTCTTGGTTTGCAAAGACAATAATAAAAACACACTACAAAGTACACTTTGCAACGTAACAATGATTGTAGTACTGAGTGGTAAGAAAAAATGTACACTGTTTTTTGCTTTATTCTGAATGATTGATCCACTTTATAGGACAGCTTAAGCGTTTTTTGTGAAGCGTGGTTAACTTTATTTCAGTAAAAGTTTGACCATCAGAGATATAATAATAAGCTCTTTCTGTGTTTCTTAAAGTGTGTTTTCACAAACTAAGCTTTAGGTGAAAAAGTAAATCTTATTTGTAACAAATACAGTACACAGGTGACGGTGCTGGCAAATGTAGATCAATAAACATATCACCATCACCACTAAACGCCCCCCCCCCCCCCAACTTAACCTCCACCCACCCTCACACTCCAGCGCTACTGTAATTGTACAGCAAAATGGTCACAAATTTGTCAGGCTGCACATTAACCATTTTTGTTAACACAATGCAGTGATTGCTAGACACCGTGACCTATACCCGAGTTTTTTTCACACGAATGCTTTGACCGGTAACCAGACCGGCAACCAGACCGGTAACCAGGCCAGTTACAATGAATTGTAATAATCCAGGTACTACTCTCCAGGTAATGGGTACATTCGCAAGATTAGCTGGACATTGCGGGGAGATAATTTATTGCACCTCACGTGGAGTTCTTTCATGAATAACAGAATCTATTACTGTTTTCCACGCTGATGGAAAGACAGGTTTCGATTGGTTACAAATGAATGTAAAAGAAAAAGGAAAATATCAACAACAGGTTTAATGAATTTTATGGTGTATATTATTGATTAGAGGCGATTTCTTACCATTTGAAGCATTTAACTGAGCTGCCGTAAATTGAGGACTTAATTGAGGAATTGAGGACAGTGTGATAGCTGGCAAATGGTTACTTGTAACCGGTGAAATACGGTCTCCTGTCAGTCTACATTACCTGTCCTAAATGTTCAACTAAAGACCTAAACAGTCCCCACTAAGACCAAGACTTCATCAAAATTATATACCAAAATGCACTGATGTTAATTGCAATATAATATACTTCGTTGATCTGGAATTAACCAAAATAATGTGTTGTCATCGTATTTAATAAGCATGCAAAAGGAACCGGTCTTGGGGATTCATCGTCCACCAGCAGAATACTGGTTCATGTACGCCTAAAACCTTTTTCTCTTTGTCACAGAAACACACCAGGAATTAACTTCTTGTACGCCCCTATCCACAAAGCGGATTTGATCATGACAGTTTCCTGTTATTCTTCTCCATTCCATCAAATATGTCGTGGAAATCGCTTTTCATTCGAGACTGCTGGGTCATTTCCTTTTCCCTCGGGAATTTAACCGCTCTTGTGTATGTAGTAGATAGAACAACAATCAAACCTTTGTAATTTACCGGTGCACATTCATTAGCCACCCTTCAGATTTCTTTCATGACAAACATAAACACTGTATAGGCTGTCAGCGGCCGATTCCACACAGCCATTTCTGACTTAAGTCAAAATTTGAAATGCGATCTTAAAACATTTCAGAGAATTGTGTCTAAATTTCAACTTCTAATGACAAAAACTGAGCATTGTGAAAAGGTTTTAAATTCTGACATAAGTCACAAGTGGCTTAGTAGACTCTGCCTCTGGTTTCTGTACATCGCCCCTGGATACGGCGTTGTGTATACTGAGACCGGATGAGATTTCACGTGTTGTGTCTGTATACTGTGAATGAATAATGTGCTCAGCTTGTTGTCTGTACGCTGTAAAAAACAAAAGGCGTCATGTCTGGTGTATGGATGTTGTGATTAGATGGGATGTCACGTCTGGTGTATGTATGCTGTGAATAGATGGGGTGTCGTGTCTGGTGTTTGTAAATAGATAGGGTGTCGTGTCTGGTGTGTATATGCTGTGATTAGATGGGGTGTCATCTCTGGTGTGTGTATGCTGTGATTAAATGGGGCGTCATGTGTGGTGTATGTATACTGTGATTAGATGGGGTGTCGTATCTGGTGTGTGTATGCTGTGATTAGATGGGGTGTCGTGTCTGGTGTGTGTATAATGTGATTAGATGTGGTGTCGTGTCTGGTGTGTTTATGCTATCATTAGATGGGGCGTCATGTCTGGTGTATGTATGCTGTGAATAGATGGGGTGTCGTGTCTGGTGTATGTATGCTGTGTTTAGATGGGGCGTCATGTCTGGTGTATGTATGCTGTGATTAGATGGGGTGTCGTGTCTGGTGTGTGTATTCTGTGTTTAGATTGGGTGTCGTGTCTGGTGTATGTATACTGTAATTAGATGGGGCGTCATGTCTGGTGTATATATGCTGTGATTAGATGGGACGTCATGTCTGGTGTATGCATGCTGTGATTAGATGGGGTGTCGTGTCTTGTGTATGTATACTGTGATTAGATGGGGCGTCATGTGTGGTGTGTGTATGCTGTGATTAGATGGGGTGTCGTGTCTGGTGTGTGTATACTGTGATTAGATGGGGCGTCATGTGTGGTGTGTGTATGCTGTGATTAGATGGGGCGTCATTTCTGGTGTATGTATACTGTGCTTAGATGGCGTATCACGTCATACCATGGCTAGTTTGAGTCACTGAGTGGTTTAACGTCGTACTTAATATTTTAGTCATATGACGACAAATGAGCCTTTAGATTGCATGTAATGTGCCTCCTAGTTGCACGACGGATTTCCACCGGTCTTTTATTTAGTGTTGCTTCACTGAGACGCCTTACCGAAGGCAAGTAAGCAGCCCCGCCCGAACCATTATACTGATACGGGTCAACCAGTCGTTGAACTATCCCCTTGCTGAACGCTGAACGCCAAGTGTTAAGGCCTTAGGTGTGACTCGACCCAGGATTGACCCTGGATCTACCATGGCTCGTTTGTATGTTGTGTCTGATGAATTCACTATGAAGTGCCTAATGTAATTTATTTAGAGCTACATCTGTACCATTAAATGAACGAAAGATGACAATACTCGGTGTTCATGTATATAAATTACAAACAAGAAAGTGAATTGGCACACAGTTCTTTATATGCGGAGAGAAACCAACATGGCTCCAATATCTGAGTATTTTTAACCACCAATGTTTTCATGTCAATATATCAAGAGAGATGTAATTTCATCTATTTAGTCAGACATTCTAATAAAGCTTACGTGAAACGTTTCCATTTTATTTTGAGTCCCTTGTCCTGTATATGCCAAAATATTCTGTTAGTTTACCTTAGTTATACCAGGAGGGCATTGTTTATTGTGCAAGAAAAATAAAGTTGTACAACTTCCGAGTTTCCTTAGCTCAACCCTAAAGTAATTTCTTTCTCTGTCAGTTTAATTGTGAATTTGCCAATACCTTTTGTTAATTTTATTACCGAACTTTATTTGCATATATAAACATGTAATAAAGTGATCCTTTGTTCTGTTTTCAGGCAAATCTGCTATAAAGTACAGAGAAACGACAGAAAGGAGAAATACTGTGCCCGGCGAATTTTCGGGATGTAAGTGATACCCTATTGTCCATTTCTCCATATATGTACACGTATATTTATTTATATATTTATTTATTTATCACCATGCTCAAGAATTTTTATCTGATATAACTGCGGTCATTTTTATGGGTTTAGGAAACCGGACCGCCCAAAGTAAACCATCAACCTTTGACAAGTTACTGGCAAACTTTCTCTGTTGTGATAAAAGTGGAATTCATCGAACATCAGACTGAGCAAAACAATCACAAATGATCGTATGAGCGCCACTGACCGTCTTCTGTCATCAAGGTATCACCCTCAGTGTCTCTCAGCACGACATGTGTCAGATGGATCAGAGGAAAAATTCGATAACCTTCTTAACTATGCAATCATTCCAAATATTTTAACAGTAAAATCTCTGAAAGAAACGTTTAGAACAAGTCAGTGTTTTGGAGGTGGGGTCGCCTTGACCTGCATTTCAAGTCAAAAATCCTTGAACAAATGTCCTAAACGACAACTCATTCAAAATATTTTATATTTTTATAAATCACGAATACAATATTTTCTTGAAAAACACGTTTAAGAGCAATTTATTGGAAACCGCTACCCCAATGACTACGTTTTCGTAAAATTAATGGTTATTGTATCTTCAGGCCTACCAAATATATTTGTTGCTCTTAAATACAAGGTTTACAGCACAAAGAGTTAACCAGAGAAGCGTCAACAGTGTAAGAGTTGGCAAATGGTCACAGGTAAACAATGATTTACGGCCTCTAGTCAATTTACTTAAAGGTTTTATACTAAATGGCCGAAAGGATAACGTGCCAGCGCGGCGCAATGACCCACGGGTCTCTCACCAATGCAGCAGTTGTGAGTTCAAATCCAGCTCATGCTGGCTTCCACTTCGATCGTACGAGTGAAGGTCTGCCAATCACCTGCGAATGACGGTGGGTTTCCGCCTGGCTCTGTTCAGTTTCCTCCCACCATAACGCTGGACGCGTTCTCAATGAGAACGACGAAAAACACAAATCAAATAAATAAATAAATGGATAAGTAGATAAGTAAATAAATCAGATCCAGCTGTTGGCCGCCAAGATATCCCATAAACATTTTGATAGGTGACCAGAACAGGCCAGAACGGTCACTGGTCGAGGGATATTGTTCCTCTGTCGGAACCCTTTAGTTACTAAAAGCCATATACATGATGTTTATTTCTCTTCTTTTACGTATAAACAATGACCAAACTAATATTTTATATTTTTAATGTAACTAGTTTTCATTATTTTCCTCTTTTATAGATGCTGTGAGTATAAGTACAGATGGGTGTGTACATACTCCCGGCGCTCGTACTGCTGTACTGGGTGGAGAACCAAATACAACTCTTCGCCGTGTAAGGAACGTAAGTATACTTACTTATTTCGTTCTAATTCACAATAATGCACAATTCACTGAGCAGGAATGCAAGAACAGTGGTATAAATTGTAAAGATGAGTTCGCTGGCAATTGTTCTTACTCTTTATCACAAACAATGTTATTACAAGAAAAAAAATGAATACATATTGCGTAAAACAAGCCATTATAGCAATTCCCCTGCAATACTTATGCTACCGTACTTATAACATATTTAGGTCACTTAAACCTAGTATACACTTGTAAATATTTTCTTGCCAACATGAGCAGCCTCGGTTTTAGGCTTTGTTTGTCAAAACCCGTTTGTTAATGCACAAAGTAAAACTGGTTTCTTGGGCATTTTCTTGTCTTTTCTTAAAAATTTCTTAATTCAGAAAAAATATATTCTCTAACGCAGATCAGGGAAGGATAAATCACTGCAAATAGATAGGCCTAACGCAAACATATAAATGTCTTCACTGAAAGACAAAATATCTTTAAAATTTTAAACTTATAAGAAAATAATTCTAGATGGCGAGACAAAATAAGAATTTCTTTATATTTTCTCAATTGGGTAAAATACGTTTTTTTCTCTTTACAAGAAACACATGCATGGTCACAATGCATGACTTCAGATATTCCTCGAACCGAATTTATTTCGTTTTTCTACATGAATACACTGCTTGAATTCGCTCTACATTTTCATTCCCTGATATACAGATGGGAAAAATGAAATTTCTCATTGAAGACATTTTACGAAAATCAAAGACAACCAAGAAAACTATTTTAAGTGTGTAGCCACATTGTTAAATTCAATTACAAGAAATGACTGTCATGTTTTTTTTTTAGGTTTATTGGGGTATAAACAAAAAAAACAACAAACAAAAAAACAACAACAACAAAACCCTGTATAAACTGTTTTATGAACCACAACGTGGATTCGTAGCTACGCGGTCAATCCTTAAACAAATGTAAGAAATCCTTAAAGCTAGTACACGTCATATTGTTGGATGATGCGTACTAGCTTTATTTAACGATAGTCTGCTCTTCGAAGAATCTGCTGAGGTACACAAACGATAGTTTGTTGGTTTCGGTGACAACGGCTACTGTGATAAGAAAGGGTAATAACTAAGGCTAAGACTTCCATAATTTCTCAATTCTTCTAGTTGTCCATTGTTTCCAATGTTTTCAGACAAAAAAAAAAACAACGCTTGTAATGACACGAATACTGTGTTTTTGGTCTTTTATCTTTTATGACCACAGCGTGTGAGAGGAGCTACAAACAAAACATGACTTTTATTTTTGTCGTTATTTATTATTTTATTTACGTTTGTGTTTTTCTGCAGCTATTTGCTCGTCTGGCTGTTTGAATGGGGGCACGTGCAAACAACCGAATGTATGTCAGTGTAAACTAGGCTACAAAGGAGCAACCTGTGGTACACGTGAGTAGAACAATTCGCAAAACAAAGATGCTTGTAAAATTCAGAATTCTGTTTCTAACATATAGTTGTTTAGCCTTGATCTTGCTTAGTGTTCACCTCTCTGTGAATCTGCTTAAAATTTAAAGTGAACATAAATGTTACAAACGGCAAGCGCGCAGCGTGAAATGCCCTTGTAAAATAATCAGATATTTAGATATTGGATAAATAATCCAGGTAATTTGTCGTGAACAACAGGAGCCACTGTATAAACGTAGCTCCTTGTTCCACGTCACGAATCTGATCTCTTTGTATGTGTCACAAAACCTACCACAAATGTACAGATGTTTTGCATATTAAATTATTTATTTAATTGGTGTTTTACGCCGTACTCAAGGATATTTCACTTATACGACGGCGGCAGCATTACGGTGGGTGGAAACCGGACACAGCACGGGGGAAACCAACGACCATCCGGAGGTTGTTGGCACACCTTCCCACGTACGGCCGGATAGGAAGCCAGCATGAGCTGGACTTGAACTCACAGCGACCGCATTAGTGAGAGACTCCTGGGTCATCACGCTCCTGGGTCTAGCGCACTAACTAACTGAGCCACGGAGGCCCCTTGCATATTAAATGATGTTTTTGTTCCAAGCAAGGTTAAAGGTTCAAAAGAAGAGAAAGCGAATACAGTAACCATAGTTATTGGAAGAAGAGCTGGAAAAATGCTCAAACGCTACAGCAATTGTCTTATGAGGCGCCTGGTAACTAACCGTAAATAACAGCTTTTAAGTCTTGAATTTTGATGCGACCATGACTACGGCGAATTAGGAAAAACGGAAATAGCATGCTGTGTAACTCGTACCTTGTGCTCTTACAGAAAGAGTAAGCCCCTACTTGGTTACAATTACTTAGAAACGTCATTGTATTTAGTGTCTCATTGTATGAGGCCGGTGTCTCCTTGTATGGGCCGGTGTCTTCTTGTATGAGGCCCGTGTCTCCTTGTATTGGCCGGTGTCTCCTTGTGTGGGGCAAGTGTCTTCTTTTTTCAGGACAGTGTCTCCTTATATCAGGACAGTGTCTCCTTGTATCACGACAGTGTCTCGTTTTATGAGGCTGGGGTCTCTATGTATCAGGCCGGTGTCTCCTTCTGTGAGGCCTGCGTCTGCTTGTATCAGACCGTTGTCTACTTGTATCAGGCCGGTGTCTTCCTGTATCAGGTTACTTTCTCCTTGCATCGGGCCGGTGTCTCATTGTATCAGGCCAGTGTCTTCTTCCATCAGGCCGTTGTCCCTTTGTATGACGCTAGTGTCGCCTTGTATGAGTTCGGTGTCTCCTGTCTTGTTAGTGTCTTCTTCCATCAGGCCGTTGTCTCTTTGTGTCAGGCTAGTGTCGCCTTCTATGAGTTCGGTGTCTCCTGTCTTGTTAGTGTCTACTTCCATCAGGCCTTTGTCCCTTTGTATGATGCTAGTGTCGCCTTCTATGAGTTCGGTGTCTCCTGTCTTGTTAGTGTCTTCTTCCGTCAGGCCGTTGTCTCTTTGTGTCAGGCTAGTGTCACCTTCTATGAGTTCGGTGTCTCCTGTCTTGTTAGTGTCTTCTTTCATCAGGCCGTTGTCTCTTTGTGTCAGGCTAGTGTCGCCTTCTATGAGTTCGGTGTCTCCTGTCTTGTTAGTGTCTTCTTCCATCAGGCCTTTGTCCCTTTGTATGATGCTAGTGTCACCTTCTATGATTTCGGTGTCTCCTGTCTTGTTAGTGTCTTCTTCCATCAGGCCGTTGTCTCTTTGTGTCAGGCTAGTGTCGCCTTCTACGAGTTCGGTGTCTCCTGTCTTGTTAGTGTCTTCTTCCGTCAGGCCGTTGTCCCTTTGTATGATGCTAGTGTCGCCTTCTATGAGTTCGGTGTCTCCTGTCTTGTTAGTGTCTTCTTCCATCAGACCGTTGTCTCTTTGTGTCAGGCTAGTGTCACCTTCTTTGAGTTCGGTGTCTCCTGTCTTGTTAGTGTCTTCTTCCATCAGGCCGTTGTCTCTTTGTGTCAGGCTAGTGCCATATAGACGTGTATTATTTAGGCCATTATTAACGTGTCACGGTACCAAAATTCGCTTGTTCATTAGAATGTTAGACTTATCACCACGTTTCCTGTACCTGGCAATGGGCGGTGGACTACTTTGGGCATACCGGTTTACTTTGGGCATACCGGTTTACTTTGTACATACCGGTTTACTTTGGGCATAGGCCTACCGGTTTCTGCCAACCATAAATCTTTACCGGACTGAATCATAAGGTAGAAAAAAGAAAAAAAAGATCCTCAACAATAAAATACTAGTAGATAAGCAAACTACCCTCACACTATAGTTTGCCCGTCTGAGAGTCAGCCTACATTATACGAAGGAAACAGAGGTTCTTATTCTTCATCGCCTTGATTTTATTGATAAGCTCATCCAAAGAGGAAACTATCCAGCTGCATGCCGAACTCCACTCTATAGGATGTTTTGTTACTGTACCCAAACCCGTAATGTAGATGAAATTAATAAGGTGTATCTGGTTTTGTGGTTTTAGCCCAGTGTTCATGGAAAAAGCCGTGTTACCCGGGTTTGTGCAACCCCAAGAATGGAAATTGTCAGTGTTCCACAGGCTACGGTGGAAGCTCATGCGATATTTTGCGTATGTATTTTATCAAAACATCAGGTGGTTCAAAATTATATTAGACAATACCGTTATTAGATTAGCATATATTTACGATTTTAAAAACACAGTAACCAATACACTTGTACAGAAACATCCAGTGGCTCAGCAGCAGGTTTAGTATTTAATATGCTTTTACATATCAATATCTGGGCCAAGTGAAAGTGAAAGTGAAAGCTTGGTGTTTTCACAGTTTTCAGCACTAGAATTCCCTGCTATGTTCAGAAAGTGTAATTCGTAATAACGATAATACTGTTAGTCTGACATAAATGATCACAAATGTTAGAAAAATAGATGAACAAAAGATATAGTAAAGGGTAAATAACAATGAGAGTGCAGTTCTGGAGCTTAATGCCAAGGATTATCTTTTCTGTAGGTTTTTTACGTAGTTGACGAAAAGCGGTGGTACTCTCTCAAAATTCCTCCCTCACATTTATTTAGTAATTTACTTGATTGGTGTTTGACACCGTATCCCAAAACATTTCACGTATACGACGTGTAGAGAAACCCAGGGTTAACTCCTGACCATCCATGGGCTGCTGGAAAACCTTCCCACGACCGGAGAGGAAGCCAGCAGGAGCTAGACTTGATACATGCACACATAATCTATTATACCTCAGGCCTGTTTCTGACAGATATAAACCTGTGTACATCTGTCTGTTCCCTCCCCCCCTCCCCACTACCACAACCTTGTGCACATCTGTCTCGTACCCCCCCCCACAACAAACCTGTGCACATCTGTCTCGTAACCCCCCCCCCCCTACAATCTTGTGCACATCTGTCTCGTTCTCCCCACCTGACAACAAACCAGTGCACGTCTATCTCATTCCCCCTCCAACACAAACCTGTACACATCTGTCTTGCTCCACTCCACCACATGCCTGCGCACATTTGCAAAGATATCCTGCCGTGATATGACTGAAATAATCAGGAAAGCAAGGTACAGTTTGAGCAAACAAGCAATAATAAAGAAGAAAGCGATAATAACACTGTGTGTAACTTTATCCTTTTTTACCACATGCAGCCCCCAACGAGAGACCTAAACTGACAACTACCAAGGCTACTCTTTATGAGCTGGACAGAGAAAGTGCTCGTAAAATCTACAGTCTTGAAGTGGATGCGACAAACTTAACCGGTGTGGAGAGTGATAAATTCTGGACGAATCTTAAACGGTTCAACTCCATTGTCATTCACTGGGAGAGTTTTCATGACTCTACAACAGATTTGCCAATGAAGCCGTCCTACATTCAGGAGGCAGAATTTGGAATAGTCGAGGGAAAGGCGAAAGTGTCGCACAAGAAATTGCAGATTGGAGGTCAGTAAAACTTTTAATCTTATACAGCAGTGTTTGTTGATTTCTCCCTTCAGTACAGTGCAGTTAAAAATGTATTTATTTATTTGATTTTACGCCATACCCAAGAATATTACACTTATATGATGACGACCAGCATTATAGTGGGGGAAAATCGGGGAAACCCACGAGCATTCGCAGGTTATCGGCAGAGGAAGACAGTATGAGCTGGACCTGAACTCACAGCGACCGCATTGGTGAAAGGCTCCTTGGTCATTACGCCGCTCCAACGCGCTAACCAAAAGAGCCACGCACGCCCTCAGTTAATAGTGAAACTTATTTTTAATATAGCAGCCTCTCACCTATGTGGTCGCTGTGAGTTCAAATGCAACTCATGTTGGCTTCCCATCTGGCAGGTCTGGCAACCACCTGCAGTTGGTCGTGGGTTTCCCCCGGGTCTGCCCGGTTTACCATAATGCTGGCCGCCGTCATGTAAGTGAAATATTCTAGAGTATGCACCAATCAAATAAATAAATAAATAAATAAAAAAATGTTAATACAGCTACTTGGCATTTTTAACTGTTGTCAGTTTCATCCTGTTCATAGTTATGCATGATCAGAATATTAATTAATCATATAAATCAGCTTTACAACTTTAAATGGAATTTAGTAGAAAACGACGCAGCTAAGTGTTATCAGTGGTCATATCGTAATTAATGGCATTCCTTCCAGGGGCAGGTTGGGTCATCAAAAAAGGACAAAGCGCAGACTGCAAACCAACTGTAAGCTGGAAGAATCCGGAGACAGGCATCCACAACTGCACGGTCCAAGTGCCTTTTGACTACCGTATAGACGATCGTGATATGTTAAGTATCGTCCTCCAATCCTAAAATCCACCCATGGATTTATCTTAACGTCTACATAAACAAGTATTTTATCTCTATTTTCACATCCACATATGGAAGATACCACCACAGATGACCCTAAATATGTCTTGATATGTGTGTGTTTTGATACGACATGGGGGCTGAGTTTTATCAGCCAAGAATACATAAATTTTCGTCATACCTTAACCAGAACTACTGAGCTTTTTGTGATCTCGCCGCGTTCGTCATGGAAAGGATCCCATATTGACAAGTGATCAGATAAATGTTGTAGCAATGATATAACTGCTTGACGAACAAGAATGCATATACATTTGTATGCTTGGGGTTTTACATCATATGATGACAAGGTGTCATTAACTGTGCGTATGTATGCTGTATTTTCTTGTGGCAAGTTCATGGCAGTATCCAAAATACCACCGCCGCCGCTGTATCATGTAGAAGACACCAGACATGGAAGCCTACGCAGTCATACTGTACTGATATCAGTATAACCAGTAATGTTTCCTTGCTCTGATCTCTCAATGCTGATTGCCACACAAGGCAGCAGCAATTCTTTGGTATGGCCTGACTGTGGTAAAGAAAGAAAAAACATTCGAGTCAGCAGAAATGGTCAGATCTATCGCTGCATTGTAAAAGCGTTACATACGACCATAGGAGCTATGTAACGTATGATTTGTCGCTTGATATTACCTTAACGGGACAGAGATTCGATGATAATTAATGAAAAGATAGAACTACAGATGTCTTAATTTGGCGTTTCAGTTTCATAAAAAAAACTTTTAGCTACCATGTGTGCTTGTGTACGAATGGTAGACGACTGTTGGACATGACGCTTTGATAATTATAATTATAACTATAACTATAACAATAATTATAATTATAATAAAAGCTTGAAATCATGTGAGTAACTTCGACTCGGAGATCAGATAATCCATGTATACGGATATTTTGTTATATATGTATGTAACCTGGGATCCGTTTTGAATTAAATTACATGTAGGACTACATGTACTTAAACTGACGGCCAAAAGAAACTTTACAAAGAGTTCAAATCAATGTTGCCAAAGCAAAAAAACAGGATGACTGAAGATTATGATATATTGAAAAGACCAATGACTTTAGATATTGAAAGTCTTGAGTAAGAACAAACAAAGCAGCCCTCAAATCATTTTACAAGTGAACAGGGGTAGAAAAATAGCCATTCCATCTTGGCTAACAAGAGTATACAAAAAGCTGATTATTTTTAAAATCAGTCAATATCAAAACCAATCAATATCGCTTGTGGCCACCCTTTGCTTCATTGTATGCAAAAACTCCGACGCATAGAAAAAGTCAGTCGTCTGATGAGATGGCGTGGGATTTGTTGCCATTCATCTTGGAGAGCGAACGCCAGTTTTTGCCGGTTGGTTTCAAGGTGTGGCCGTTGTCTTACTCGACGACCCATGATATTCCAAAGGTGCTCTATGGGGGACATGTTTGGGGAACGTGCAGGCCATGGCAAGACGTTGACGTTGTTGGCGCCCAGGAAGTTCTGCACAACTCGAGCTGTATGGGGTCTGGCGTTGTCATGCTGGTACAGGACACCACGTGGCTGCTGTTGAAGGAATGGCAGGACAACAGGACGTAGAATTTCGCTGTCTGCCATCGGCTCGGAACAGGCAGAGGCGGCTTTCATCCGTGAAAACAACACGTTGCCAATCACGTCGCTGCCAAAGGCGTGCAATTCGAGCCCATCGCAACCTCTCGCGACGATGTTCGGCTGTCAACAACTGCCCTCTGAATGGTCGACAGGCCCTAATTCCGTGAGCCATGAGTCTCCTGGACTGACCCGGTGACCTAATGCATTGATTGATGATGGCCTGCCCGATGCCTGTCCCGTATGTCTGTCTGTCACGTTGCTTCAAGTCTGGCACAGTTACACGAGAGCAGTCGAAGGGCCTTGCAATTTGTGAATGGGTGGCTCCCATGGATACCATACCCAGGGCCCGCTCGCGTTGTTCTGGAGTCAATCGAGGCATTACTTTGGTGGTTTTTAGTCAGTGTGCAAGCCCAGCACACTGTGTGTGACGTTTTTATACACTTATTACATGTGTAGTTGCGGGCATCCATGGGTCACGTGATTTTTAAAACTTTCTTCGTCGTCTCAAAACAATTCGTGTGGGCGTATATGACACTTGTTACACATGAGGATATTCTTCGTAAAATGTCTTCCTACAATAATTTGGTATTAATTTGCTGAAAAGGCCGGTTAAATTTAACTCACGGAGTGGTAAAGTTTCTTCTGGCCGTCAGGTTCTATATGAAGGCCTGCAGAAGAACATTGCTGTTGGCGTAAGTGTATGCCAATCTCATATCGCACATATATACATGTTCAAGTAATTGCAATAAAACATTGTTCGAAAAAAAAATTGTCATAACATTTTTTTTTTCATTTTTTTTTCACGTTCTCATTATTTCCACGCAGGCTTGAAATCAACGTAACTGCAAAGAATGGTGGATTTCGGACTATTCAGAGTGAAGGGAAAACGATGTTTACGGGAAACACCATCACGAAGACTCTGACAGTCCTGTTTGATTTAAAACCTCCGACCCATTGTTACCTGAGCCATTCGTGTTCAAATGAGAAACCGTTGTACCTCATGGGCGGTAATGACATAATCGAGGTAAGCTGGCGTTTGACACGGAAATCCCACACAGCTGTCCTGGGTGGATGGGTGGGGGGGGGGGGGGGGACGGGGAGGGGCTGCTCTCCCCAATGCGGTTGCTAAGAGTTCAATTCCACCTCATGTTGGCTTTCCTCTTCGGCCGCACGTGGGAACGTCTGGCAGTAACCAGTAACCGGCTCTGCTTGGTTTCCTTCCACCGTCGTATAAGGAAAATTTTCTTGGGTGCGGAGTAAAACACCAATCAATTAAATAAATAAATAAATAAATAAGTAATAAATCTTCTGAAAATTTTTTCTTAGCAGTTTGTACAGGGTTAAAAAAATGTGAAGAAGCGCTGTAGGCCCAAATCATGAGCGCTCCATTGTATAACTGTCATCATCAAATCATAGTTCACAACCTCCAAGCAATAAGGATCAAAATAGGGAAACAGCTAGCTACCTATTCGCTACCTCGCTGCCTCGGTGTAGACGCTTCTAGGATAAAAAAAAAATCCGTAATATAACAGTTATGCTGTCTATAATGTAATTATTATGTTTTATTACACTATGGGTATTTATACACACTTGGGGCCCATTATATAACACTATTTATTTACTTCTACACTAATATATTTGTGTAAAAATAGAATTCTGCTTTTAGATGATTAAGTATCTGTTCCAGGCAGTGTTCACTGCTGGCTCAGTGATCTAAAGTGTTGGTCGTCGATATGGATCGGAGTTGTTGACCAGTTAGGAATCATGATCAAATCCAGCTTCTGCTGATTTTTCCTCGGCTTTAGAATTTGTTTCCCTGGTACCTCGCCCGGGGCTGAACATTCTTTTTATCTCCTGGCAGCATATCCAACCATTAAACAAATATATTTGAAGATTCATGTATTTTACTATTGGTATCAGGGAATATATCTCTGGTATGTTAATACCAGGTTCTAAAAGGTCTTGAAATTGGAAATTTGTCAAACCTAAACGGGTGTAGTCCAAACTGGTTTATTTTAATATGCTTTTGAGTTTGAGTACTCTGAAACGGTTCTTTCACATTATTAGGCCCAGGTAATAAAGTAGAGCTTTATCGAAATAAAAAATGTCCGTTGTTCTTATTGTAAAAGGTGTTTTCAAAGTTGCAAGGGCAGGACATCCCTGGTATGATCTGGGGAAGATGTAAATAGCAGATTTGAGAACCGATTCCATGTTGGGTGCTGTGTGTTACAAAAAGGGCACCTTGATGCAATGCTCAGAAACATGCGTAGGTCAGGCTTACCCACAGTGTAACATATATTGCATAATGGGCAGAATGCACTCAGCCAAGGCCACCGAGTAATAGTCACTACATCATGGGTAATGTAATAATATTTTACTATGGGTAGCACTTTCTGGTGGTATACACGCAAAAAATAGATGTCTTAAATTTTACAGAATATCTGTTATCTGTCTTCAGGGAATGATAATTCATCATAGACTTTTTCTTAGACTAACAGAAAAATTTGGCTAAATATCCCACAATATTGTGTTATAATAAGAGAATACATTCTAGCGTACACTCAGACAACACACTTTCAGTTAAACTTAGTGTAGTGCAATTATTATTACATTGCTCTATCGGCTTTTATGTGCTGTATATAGGTAGACACCAATGCGGTCGCTGTGAGTTCAAGTCCAGCTCATGCTGGCTTCTTCTCCGGCCGTAAGTGGGAAGGTATCTCACCAACCTGCGGATGGTCATGGGTTTCCACCGGGCTGTGCCCGGTTTCCACCCACCATAATGCTCTCCCCCGTCGTATAAGTGAAATATTCTTGAGTTAGGCATAAAACACCAATCCAATTAATAAATAAATAAATGTATAGGTAGACCCTTCAATCTGCCTCATGCTGACAGCGTGACGTGTATAATCTCATATATCGTCTATAATTTTATATATCGTCTATAGGACGAAATCACGGTCAGCTGGAATGGATGGAAAGACCCTAACTCTGGCGTGCGCAAGTATGTTATCGAAGTGTTTCAACTGATGGCGAACCCATCAAGAAATCTAACAGAGCACGGAGATCCGATTCACACTGTCGAAGTGGACAATGGTCAGGACCAGTTGTCTTACATACCATCCCTTCCAGGTATGTACTCTATCGTATTAGAGGTCAATGACCTGGCCAACAACTCGCGGTACGCCAGACGTCTCTTTCTCTACGACCCAATCCACGCCGTGGAGATCAACACGGACGAAGGGGCGCAACTCTTTGTGTCCAGTGCTTCAAACATGTCCGGTCACCTTTGGCAGGTAAGTTTGACGAACAACATCGAGGTGAGATGGACAAATCATTTCGCTAACAGGTTCCATGAAAAAAATTACCTACTGAATCCCGTGTCGCCATTTCCCAAGATTGAAGATGACAGAATAAATTTCCGGAAGGAGGTCGAGTACGCTCTCGATGACCACGACGGGCAGAGAACTGTGCTAGGTATTAAGAACGTTCACGGAATCATCCGCTTCGAGAGAGCATACAAACGGTATCAAGGTTATATTGAAAACTGCGACGATCCTACAGACGCATTTTCAAAGATTCTGACGGATGAAACAGACGTTTTCAACGTTAAACGCGAATCTGGGGACACAATCTGCATATGGGTGACAGCGTGGGATGTGAAAAATACGCGCAAGACAGACGTAACGAGAGTACATTTCGACGACACCATGCCAACTGTAGAACAATCAGGTGGCTTTCAGCTCAACATGAACTCAACTGAACACCCCTTTTCTAGTCGGTAAGTGAATTTGTCATTTTCTTTGCCCGCAAATCTTCGTTTAATTTCGCCTTCAACAACGTTCGCCTTGGAATATTAATGACGGTCATGCCGTTTCCTCAACCCACTAGCACTGACAGCGCATGAATCTCGCCTGTGTGTTATATCCACCACGAGATTTATATTCAACACGTAAATAGTCTCCACTTCGTGCATTATATCCACCACGTACATTATCTCCATGATATCCATCGCCTGCATTATATCCATCACCTGCCTTATCTGCATCACGTGAATTATTTTCCCACGTGCATTATATCCACCACATGCATAATACCCACCACTTGCATTATATTCACCATGTGCATTATATCACCACTTGAATTATGTTCACCACCTGCATTACATCCACCACCTGCATTTTATCCACCACCTGCATTACATCCACCACCTGCATTATATCCCCTATCCGTTATATTCGCCACCTGCTTTACGTTAACCACGAGCATTATATCTACCACGTTCAATATCTCCATCATCATAATATCGTGTGGATCGACAGTGCATTATATCTTATGGGTCCACGAGGCATTGTACCCACAATATATTGTATGGATCCACAGTACATTATACCAAAATGTATTGTATGGATCCACACTGCATTACATCTACTATGTATCATATGGATCCACAGTGCATTATACCAACAATAAGTGGAATGGATCCACAGTGCATTATAGCAACCATAAATGGTATGGATCCACAGTGCATTATACCCTCCATATATCGTATGAATCCACAGTGCAGTATATCCACTGCATATCGTATGGATCCACAGTACATTTTACGCGCTATATATCGTATTGATCCATAGTGCATTATACCTACCATATATCGTAAGGAACCACAGCGCATTATACCTTCCATACATCGTATGAATCCACAGTGCATTCTGCCCTCCTTATGTGGTATGGATCCACAGTGCGTTATGCCCCCTCATATAATGTATGAATCCACAGTACATTATACCCACTATATATCGTATCGATCCACAGATCCTCTATATGTGGTATTGATCCACAGTGCATTATACCTACCATATATCGTATGGATCCACAGTGCATTATACCCACCATATATCGTATGGATCCACAGTGCATTATACCTGCCATATATTTTAAGAGTCCACAGTGCATACTATTCAGCATATATCGTATGGATCCTCACTGCAATATACCCACTATATATCGGATGGATCCACAGTGCATTATACCTGCAATATATTCTAAGAGTCCACAGTGCATACTATTCAGCGTATATCGTATGGATCCTCACTGCAATATACCCACTATATATCGGATGGATCCTGAGTGCATTATGCGACAATATATCGTATGGATCCTCAGTACATTGTGCCCACCACATATCGTATTGATTCACAGTGCTTTATACCCAACATATATTGTAAGGATCCGTAGTGCTTTATACTCAACATATATTGTATGGATCTATAGTGCTTTATACCCAACATATAGTGTATGGAACCACAGTACATTATACCCAATATATGTGGTATGGATTCACAGTACATTATACAGTACATTATACGCACTATATATCGTATGGATCCAAAGTGCATTATTCTACCATGTATTGTATGGATCCACATTGCATTATAGCGTCCATTTATCGTATGGATCCACAGTGCATTGTACCCACCATATATTGTGTCGATGTGTGTCTGCCGACAGGAAAGAAATGTTCAACGTAGGTTTGATGTGTCTCTGTGTTATGTTTTTAGAGTAACCTTGATCTCTGAAGACCTGGAGAGCGGAGTGAACAAACTCCGATGGAGGGTCATCAATAACCAGACAGGCTTTATGTACGGCGAAGACTTTTCAAATAATCGATTTAATCAGGTGAGCTGACAAACTTCTTGAAAAACCCAACAGTACATGCGCTGCTCGCTGCAATCAACTTCTTCTGCCTTATTTTAGGTCAGAAATCTTGAATGTCAGGCCAAGACGGCGTGGTCGGAAGTCTTGCCACAAGAAGAACAATAATAGCTTTTCAAGTGTAGATGAATGTTGATTTAAATTAAGGTCCACCAAGGCACATAAAACCATTAGTGGTGAAGCAGATCCAGCTTATTTTTCGCTGTCGGGGATTATGGTAATCAGTGTTTGAACAATTGTTAATAGAACTGAATTTTGATGAACTAATACAAGTGGCAAATTGGGCTTTCTTTGCACATTTTGTTTTGTTGTTTTTGTTTTGGCATATTTCATATTTTAAAATTTCTCCTGCATGTTATGCATGTTTTTCATCAATGATCTAAAATTTTCGAAAATGGCGTCATAAATGATCTCACTGTAAATGCGGGACGAGCATAGCGGACACTTTCAAAAATGTTGTGTTTGACAGTTATCAACGTTGATGTCACCAGACCAGGCTACTTTATTTCTGGGTCCTAGGGAAATTGTAATTATAAGGCAACCCCATTTCTCTTAGAAAAAGCAAGACTGGAAAATACTGGATTATTTTTACATATTAAGGAATTAAAGTTATATGTTTCATGTATTCCTCGAAATGAACCCAGGAGATAAGTTTTATGTTTTCTTCACTCAGACGTCCTCGCGTCGCAAGCGAATGTCAGTGTGCTCTGACCGCAAGGTGTGTTACTGTGTGCCTACGGACAGCGATAACTGTTTCCTAAGAGAGAACAGCGTCTTCATTAACCATTGTGTCATCAAGGTGCCCAAACAGGAAGTCTCAGGCCTCTCTGTGAGGTTTGAAGTTGTCGCCATCAACCAAGCTGGCATTTCCTCCCTGCCAAAGAGCTATACGGTAACATTCATTATTTCATGGGCCACACTATAACTTTCACACAACTGAAGCTTGTTTTTCAGCCGGAAAGCCAACTCATGCTTATAACATGATTTCCATGCTTCTGTGGCTTTGGTTACAATGGGCCATCCACAAAACTTCTGTGATTCTTTCCATTGGCGCAAGCTAGCGTTCTTTGAAGACAACTACTTGTCTTCCACCAGTTTGGTGTATCTGTACATGTACGTCAGTAACTTGCCAAAGGTCAGTGGTTTACGTTGCATGCACTCAGATTTCCTCCGCACATGAAATAGTCGCCATCGTATGGGTGAAAAATTATGACGTTAAACAAGATTGAAATAAATAAGTGAATAAGTCATGAAAAAATAAATTCAGGTAACAGAACTTGTGTAGAGGTTACCCTACCATATTTTACTCGGGAATACCATTTATGAAATTAAGAAAAGGTGAATTTATTTAGAAAATAAAGTAAATTAGCCATAAAGGTGACATGGTGAAAAACAATTTTTGGAACAGAAAATCTTTTTTTAATCCATCGGGCTTTCAAAGCCAAGTTTCAAAGTCTCGGGCCCGATTTAATATGTCAATCACAGGTCGTTTGGCATCAAACAGTCAATATCACTGCCAACGACGAGCGTCTGTCACTAGTAACTGCATATTTTTTACTAGGGTTAGATAAATAAATTGTGTTTTTAAATCAAGACCAAGGATTACAATGATCCCGATGGGCTACACAGGTCAAATCCAATCTGTTTTAAAAACACACCATTATCAGCTGCAACTCTGCAATAATGATGAACTATACAGAACTATACTGTAAGAAAAAAAAGACGATTTTCTCGACCCCAATTTTTTTCTCTCCCATAAATTTTTTTCAACTTGTTTTTTTTTTATTCTCTTCCCAATTTATTTTTCACCGCGTCACTTTTACGGCTCCGTATCTTGATCCTTTTAACTCTGTTCAATTTTTATTTCAAATCAGGAAGTTTGAGGCTTTTGTGTCAAAACTAACCGTTATTTCAAAAATGTACTGCGTATGTACTGTCTGCTGATCTTGATTTAAAATATTGTGAATCAGTGCTTTATTGAGATAGCTCAGAGATAGCCCTGATTGAGATAGCTCAGAGATAGCCCTGATTGAGATAGTCCAGAGATAGCCCTGATTGAAATAGCTCAGAGATAGTCCTGAATGAGATAGCTCAGAGATAGTCCTGATTGAGATAGCTCAGAGATAGCCCTGATTGAGATGGCTCAGAGATAGTCCTGATTGTGATAGCTCAGAGATAGCCCTGACTGAGATAGCTCAGAGATAGTCCTGAATGAGATAGCTCAGAGATAGTCCTGACTGACATAGCTCAGAGATAGCCCTAATTGAAATAGCTCAGAGATAGTCCTGAATGAGATAGCTCAGAGATAGCCCTGATTGAGATAGCTCAGAGATAGCCCTGATTGAGATAGTCCTGTGATAGCCCTGATTGAAACAGCTCAGAGATAGCCCTGATTGAGATGGCTCAAAGATAGTCCCGATAATCTGAACTGTATACTCCCTGTTTACAGGTCAAAGACGTTACGAAATTAACTGGCATCAACTCGTGTAAGTATAAATGCTTGAACGTGTTTCTCACAACCCGGTAATTGATTTATACTTTATTCACCAATTATGTTGCTTTCTTGTCTTTGGGATATGTTTGTGAGTTGCAGTGTAAACGCCTTTCTTGGTCTGCTAGGTGCTTCGGTTCCCTTCTCTTATAAAACTGACAGCCATCGTCTAAGAGAAACATTCTTGAGTAGGAGGACCTCCGTAGCCACATGGGAGTGCGCAATGGTCCTGGAGCCTCTCCCCAATGTAGTCGCTGCGAGCTCAAGTTCAGGTTATGCTGGCTTTCTGCCTGGTCATCTGTGGGAAGACCTGCAAGCATCTTGCGGTGGTGGTGGGTTTCCCCCTTGCTTTGCTAGGTTTCCTCCCACCATAAGGCTGGCCGACGTCGTATAAGTGAAATGTTCTTGAGTACGGCCTTAGTCAACAATCAAGCAATGCGTCAGTCAGTATTTCGGAAAAATTATATCCAACTTCTTTAAATCTGTGGAGTGAGTGAATAACACGACCAGAATCAGTGAATATCACGACCAGAATCAGTGAATATCACGACCAGAATCAGTGAATGTCACGACCAGAACCAGGGAATATCACTACCAGAGTCAGATCTAAATTGTGACACATATAGTACCAAAGGCATAATACTTGTGAAAATTCGGGTTGTGGAATCTTTGTATGTATGTTAAGAATGCATTTACCTGTGTTATCTACATTTCCCGTTGGCTTCAAGCCAAGATGTTTGTCAGGTAGGCCTCCAATGTTACATAAGTGAAAAATTTTGGGTACGGCGTTAAACCCAATTAAAGACGGAAATAGATAAATCTAGACGTCAAAACAGACATTCGCTGTCAACGAAGATGAAAGTTCCTTGTCAATAATTGCAAGACCAGTTTTCAAAACAGCATTCAACACAAACCACCAAAGTATGCAATGTAGGGAATTATGCGAACAGAAACAGTCCACAGTTATGTCATGATTATGAAAAGACGCGAGAAATGTTCTATGCGAATGAATTGTATCAAAATTGTCCAAATTGTGTACCAAAGTACTTTATAAGCTGTCGATAATGTATATCTTTATCTCAGTTGCGCTTTGATTGGAACTGGTCGTGTATCCCTCGTGGCCATCTTATTGAACATATTGAATAGGCCTATACCTGCTGTAACACCGGATACGGTGGTGTAGTGGATAGGGCTCCTGCCTGGTAACGGCAAGTTCTGGGGCTCAATCCCTGACCTTAACTGAGCCTCGTGCATTACATTTATTTATCTGGTTATTTATTTGATTGATACTTTACGCCGTACTCAAGAGTATTTCACTTATGCCACGGCGTATAGCATCATGGTGGGAGGAAACTGGACAGAGCCCAAGGAGAAACCCACAACCATCCGCCAGGTTGCCGTCAGACCTTCCAATGAAGGGCCGGAGAGGAAGCCCACTGGACTTGAACTCACAGCAACCGCATTGGTGGGAGGCTCTTGGGTCATTGCGCCGCGCTGGTGTGCTAAGCCCTCTCGGCCACGGATGCCCCGATATTGCACTGAGGCAGCATTGGGACCGGCCTTGGTACAAGAAAAAAAAAGTCATCACATACCAAAATAATGTTGAAAGTGGCGTTAAACCCCCAATGAATGAACCAAATAAACATCGCATGAACATTCCAGATGTGGCTCCCATGCAACTTCGTGTCCGCAACAAGACGCACGCGTCGGTCACAGTGGTCTGGGACAATCCCCCTAGTTGTTACGAGGTGTCCTCCATCCAAGTGATGTACAAACCCTCGACGGCATCCCGCTACTTCAACAATACGTTCTTTAAAAAGAACAAACAGATCAGCCTGAATGCGCTGCTGGCCGACACCGAGTACACTATTCAAGTGTTCAATATATACGGCGAGGAGCCAAGCAAACCGACAGTGTTCACCTTTAGGACTGCTGGTGAGTAGAGAAGCAAACTGACAATGTTCATTTTAGGACAACTGGTGAGTAAAGAGGCAAACCGACATTGTTCACATTTTCAGGACAGCCGGTGAATAGACTAGCAAACCAACAGCGTTCACATGTAATACAGATGGTGAGTAGACAAGCAAACCCACAACGTTCACTTTCAGGCCAGATGGAGATGCAGACCTGCAGTGTTCACACTGAGGGCAACTGGTGAGTAGACAAGCAAACCAACATTGTTCAAGTTCAGGACAGCCGGTGAGCAGACAAACCAACCATCTGTGTCCGCATTTAGGAAGGATGGTAAGAAGACAAGTAAAGCGACAGTGTTCACCTTAGGGGCAACCGGTGAGTAAAGCGGAAAACCGACATTGTTCACGTTCAGTACAACCAGTGAGTGGACAAGCAAGCCATTAGTCGTTACATGAATAATTAGAATAAAATATTTGTTGCTAAATTTTCCACACTTATACCACATTTACTCCATTTGAAGCAATCCAAGTTAAAGTGACTTGACTTATATCATTTATATTTCATCATACGTTTGTAAAGAAATTATTTTTTGCAATTCTTTGGGCACTTTTCACCTAAATTTTATACCAGTTTCACATACTTGGTAGCCACCTTATTATATGATAGACATGACTTATTTGTTCCTAGTTCTTAGACCCTTACCTGTAATGTCTAGTAAGCACTCTTTCTTTTGAACACCTTCAGCTAGGTGTGCCAATCTTACACCACTACTGAGGATTTACACAATCACACTGTTCATTTTTGATGATCTTGACCACTGGGATCGGTTAATTCATACTTTGTCACAAGCTTGAAAATATGGTATATCTGGAACTCTATGCAAATTTTGACCACATGAGACAGATTTCAAAGAGAGCTGTTGCTTTTCACTGACCTTGATGTGCTTTTCCAAGGTAGTTGAACGTGTGTCTAAATTATCTTGCAAACACTCCGGTTTACCAGCTTATACCATACCCTTCGGCATTGGGAATAACCATATTCATTTTGGTGACCTTGGGGACTTTTTTCAAAGTTATTTGGGTCATTGGAGATTTGTGACAGACTTTGTGTCATCTAGCTGTCTCTTGAAGTTTCAAAGCAACTGTCATCTATCTAATTATATTATATATTATGCGCCTTTAATTATTTTGTAAATATACATATGGTTGTTGTTGTTGGTTTCAGAAAAGCCAAAACTCTCGGGAGGTGCCATATTTGGGATTGTTGTGGGTAAGAACAAAGGCACAAAGAATTGCTTGCTGTTTCTTCCAGTTTGATAAGGAAAATTCATAGTTAGTTTAGCACAGAAGCCTACAATCAAAGCACATCTACTGGTATGCGAACTATTGTTCATTGATTTATTGAAACGTTCCACTTTACTAAACAATCAAAATCTGTTCAGAATTCCTGTCTCTACGTTGCGGGATACATATGTGTATGTGTATATATATATGTATAAACTAGTTCAATTCATATTTGTAGAATTTTTTCAACCTAGTAAACTGCATTTGAAAGATTGTATTCTACGGTGAAGATTTCTGACAGTACAGGGATTAGTGAGATCACATGTCAGGTTTTTGTCACTGAACACACAGAGGTTGCTACATTTCTTCATTAAAGATGCATATACATATAAAATTATGAAGACATTCACAAAGTAGACCTTGAAACGAGCTATTTCAAGAAAAAAATATGGATGTGACCTCACCGATACCTTCTGGTTCACAACAGACCATTGTAGAATCTAATGCTTTTAAAACCATTTTAGTCGTTTGGAAAAACCCAAGTTAAATTGAACTAGTTAGTTTTTAATGGTTTTTCATCTGATATACATCGTGTTTTCTTTGCCTTTAACTGCTAAATTAGCAGTGGTTATGACCCATGTACAACCACGTTTATTTCCATCTGTCCCCGTTCGACTTCCACATATCTAGGATTTCTCTTTTGACATTAACTATAACATTTTCCACACGTTCCTACCAAAATAGGACATTCCTGTCTGTATATAGCTTGTACATTTTTCAGGTGTTCTCGTGTTTCTGGCCCTGTGCTCGCTGCTTGTGTTCATGTGCGTTCTCTGGCGTAGAGGCCAGTTGAAATCCACATTACAACGTAGGATCACGCGAGTCCAGACGATAATGAGAAATAACGTGAGAAGGAGAGACAGAGATACAGTGCGCCTGACATATGTCGTAAGTGTGTAAAAGTACAAAATAATTTGGGTGAAGAAGCACATTAAATACCTTTCGAATGAGAATGGAGAAATACACCAGATCAAATGCTTCGCACGGGGTATGGCTTTCCTCTTTGAAGAGAGTATTGTTTAACAATTTTAAAATCTTTTACAATTTAAACTTTTCTCCACAAGATTCTGTTAATGTTTCATTTCCACAATTTCTATGCACTGATTGAGATAAACCGATAATGTGGGTCAAGGCCAAGGTCAATGTGCCACGAATGGTGTAATCGCAAATGTGTCAAGATCAATATTAAAATTAGCGTATCAAAAAAAAGGATGACAAATGAAAGAAGTACTATGACAAATAACAAAAACATTTTTTGTCCGTATTACCCTGTATAGATCCATCCAATTAAATAAAGACAATATCCGGGAAGTATTTACATTATGCATGTCAATAAAGTCACTGTGATCAGATATGATATTTACGTTACCTTAAAGAACGTAAATAATGATTTGTTACATTGTTTCATTATACTTGGCATTTTTGGCAAATTGTCTCCAAGTGCACTTTCGGATTTCGTGATATACCAAAATATGGACTCGAATAGTCGAATAGCTACCGATATCCAAAATCATCTACCTTGATTTACTGAGGCATATTAACCCTTCAAAGCCCCAAACTTTCCTTCATAAATATGCATGATTCACGGCTCAATCAGGTTCTATTTGACAAAGCTCGACAGACAACTAAATCACTGACGCTGATCAGAGTTCAAAACAACATGGCAAGTGGGTGTAAGTGTAGAATAGGATAAATTTATTTCGGAGTAGACGTACAAAGAGTGTTAGCGCAACAAATAACTCTGCACTTGTTAAAGGGTATCGGAAGGGGGTGAGATAAAATAAACATTATAGTAATTAGCGGCGAAACAATAAACATAGGCTACATAGGCTGTTCCTATTTCGCTAGCAACGATATAAGGCAGTATCTTACCTCTGTCTGTTCGTCTCACCAAAAGCACATAGTCTCAGCACTGCTTATTGCTGTCTTCTGATGTTGTGTCAAGGAATAAACTGGATCGGAACATTTATTTCAAAACAAGGAAATACACAGTTATAAGTGACTATCAATGATTGGCTGAAAATCCCCTGGCTGAAGTACCCAGGCCACAATTCACTGGCTGTCAAACGAGTAGAGGCGCACTTACGATTATGCCGAAACAACGGTTTTGCCAGTTTATGAGGACTAACCATGTAAAAATAACGGCGAATAACGTCATACGATTGGCTAGACTAGGCTAGGCTAGGCTAGGCTGGCGACACCGGGTGTTTCCTCATAATCGTAATCACCCTTGGTTTCATATGTACAGTGAAGCATGGGTGATTACGAAGCCTATAGCTCATACAACATCAACCTTGCTGGAAAATGGTATAGTGACAGATAACGTCCTTCTAGATCGCGACCTCAGGGACCCGACAGCCTTCGTGCCCTCCAAAGTGTTCAAGAAGGTCGTGGTTTAATGGGGAACTCGTAAAACTCCTTCCCGCCCATGTCAAGATGGTCCAAAGCTGTGAACTCATTTGTGCTTTCCTTTATTACGTCACAATTACGTGCGCTTATCAAACATATATGAAGTACACACGCACTACAAAGTCACAGAAGAAAACCATGCCTTCTAGTGCCATTTGGACCGTCTGTCTAGCTTGTCCACAAGTCTTTAACTGAAACGCCGCCCCCGAGACCTTCGCGCCCTCCGTGCTCTCCGCGCCCTCCGCCATCTCAGCGGGATCGCGAAGGTTGCGGTCTAAAATGAGCGCTATCAGCCACCATGGTTTGGAACAGCGTTATTTTATACCTTTACAATTTTACAGTATAATAGTTTGTCATCATAGATTCCTGTTAGCTCCATTCTCGTAAATAAATGGAAAACATTGCCCATGTCACGTTAAACAACCATTCATTCATCTTTAGCCGGTGTTTTGTTTTTGATTCTCTTGGGGGTTTTGTTTTTTTTTATAAAATGCAGTCGTGCCACAATCTCTAGCAATGACATATTGGTTATATATTGTTTACATCGTTTGAATTATTAAGCTTTCCAGACAGTTGTCAAAGCACTTTGCCATGGTGTATGTCTTCACCACGATAACGTACCAATAAACTTAAAGAATTTTATGCTCTACGGATCATTATGCTTTTTCATTATCTCCGTTTTGGAAAATTGTAACGCGTTTCATTGATTAACCATAATCAATTAAAGCACTAGAACAGATTTTGCTGTTCTGTTTGTTGTGAAGTAAATTACATTTTCGTTATGTTTGTATCATAGTTACAGTAAACGGTTTTTTAATCTTAACAACCTTTTATCCAATTTTGTCTGTACGCAAACTGCAGTGAGATGTGTCATCACGCTGGTAAGAGGATATATTTTGCATCTCAATAATTAAATAACAGTCCAGTATTTATTGTTGATTGTTTATTTGTTTGTTTTTTGTCTGTCTGCCCGTCTGTTTGTTTTGTTATTTATATATTTATTTATTTGTCTGTCTGCCCGTCTATTTATTTAATTATTTTTTTTATTTAATGGCAGAATAATCTGAAAGAAGACGATGACCTATATATTTACGGGAACATGGAAATTGATGGGAAGCAGGACTGGCAGATTTCCGGAGCTGACTTGGATTTACAAGAGTTGATCGCTGAAGGAATGTTTGCGAGGATCTACAAAGCCCAACTCACCCTCAAAACACGGGAGACCACATTGGTAGCGGCCAAAATGCTCAAAGGTATAACACTAGGAATCGTCCATTATTGCTCATGGGAATGATATTATAAATTATTCAAGACTGCCAAATGGAAGCGTCGAAGAAGACCCCCGTCGTTCGTAATGATGAAGGTTTCGGGTCAATTTCCACCTCAACGTTCAACACAAACCGCCAAAGAATCGAGAAAGTAAATAAACTGAGAAATTAGGACAGGATTATACACAGATTCAACCTGTCATTCAACAGGCAATTGATGCCGCAAGTAGAAAAGTTAGGACAGGATTATACACAGAGAATCATTCACCAGTCTTCATTGATGCTGCAAGCAAAAAAGGGATTAAGGGAAGGAGAAAACTGTGATTGAAAAGTGTATCAGGTTTGCTCGGTATTTTGAATACATATGGACGATAGGAATCAATCTAGAATCGAATAAATAAGTCAATAGATCACCCAATAAATCAGTTAATCATATGTGCAATTTCAGTCAGCAAGCTGTGCAAAGAAGAGATTCTGATAATGAAGGCGAAAATAAATTTCATGGCCACAAATGCGTTAGACCACGAGAATGTTATCCACTTCATAGGAGCCATAATGGACGACAGTGACCGTGAGTTTCCTTTCAGTAGTGATTTTTATTTATCTGTTTTTATATATTTTTTTTAAAATTTATTTGGTGTTTTGACTTACCCAAAAATATTTCACTTATTAGACGAGGGTAAGTTTATTAGCTAAGATAACCGGTATGACCATTGTAGTTGAGGAAAGCCCTAGGGGGAAACTGCTACATTTGTCTACAACCGCAATACTGATTTAACAACTCAATCCTTTTTTTTGTATGGTTGCAGTGGTAACGTATGTGTCAGTTGTTGGGTGTGTCATCGTCCGTAAATTTGACTGAGTCTTGTTAATGGGCGAATTATGTTGCTGTTCTTCTTTAAGTCAGTGAGGTTGCAGGATCAAATCCAGCTCCCGCTTTGTTTTATTTGATTTTATTAGGTTTAAATCCATATGCGCGAAGTTTTACGGTTATTAGAATTGAAATATGGTATTTCCAAAGTCGTTCTGAACGTCTCGATACAGAAGACGAGTTCATCACCAAAGAGATTGTGGGATCGAATCCAGGTCTGAGCGGTTCTGTCACGATTTTACACCTGGAATATTTTAAGGTAGCTAACAGAGCAAAATGGTTTCCACCAGAAAACTGTTTTTAAATAAGTGAAATATACATGACCACAACGTAAGGTCGAAACAATTAGCATAAATTCAAAGGTAGAGAGAAAACATCTGAATACATAACCTTATTCGTGGCATGCGAATATTGGAATCACGAGGAAGGAACGTGTCGAAAGGTGAACTTTCTTTGCAGAACAAACAATTCTGGAGCACTGGCGTCTAAGGTATATGAATAATTACGTCTGTCGTTGACCTGAGCTTGTTTATTTTCTGTAGGAGGTCCAATCATGCTGTTAGGTTACTGCGAAAATGGCCGCTTGATTGATTGGCTGGTCCAGCGACGACAGCAGGGAAAGGCCTTTGACCACACTGTGGACAACTTATTTAAATTCGCCTTCGGAACCGCTAAAGGCATGGAGTATCTCACCCACAGAGGCGTAAGTTAACCAAAAAGACTTGTAACTGCTGGGTCTTGTCAAATGAGAGGCCTTCAATTTTAGTTCCGCAAAATATTGTAATAATATTTATTTAAAAAAATGGTATTTTATTTAAAAAAAAAACGGTTAGTACACCGAACATGAACTCAAAGTTTTTCTTTTATCTGGAGCACGAGAAGAATCCAGTGTCCACCACTGTGTTTACCCCTTGGATCAGATAGCGGTATTGTCGGGTTTGTTCCCTAAATTACCTTATACCTCTTCGGTGGCTTAAAGGTTAGACCATCCGCATCGAACTCAGTAGACCAGGGATCAATGCCGGGTCGGGTCATACCAATGACTTTTAACAAAAGTACTTGTTGCTGCCTCAGTGGTTTACACCTTTTACTCTGCATTACAGACGTCATCCGAATGGACAATTCTCGAAAACACTGTTGAACACCAGGCCCAAGTCCAAATTTGTGAAATCACAACGCTGGGCCAAATCCCACCTCATATTTTAAAGACATATTTTTTATTTTTTGCGATGTTAAATAACCGAGACATCGCTGTTCAAAGAAATGTATGTAAAAACGCCTATATCGCGGAAAAAGAAAGCACAGCAGTGTTGTCAGTTTTAATCAATCAAGCACGAGTTACGTACATAGTCTGAGAAGGGGTCTGTTTCCACTGTGACGTTACGGGAACCCTGGTTTTCTTCCCCTCCCCTGCCATTTAGACTGAAGAGAGTAGGGTATGCAGTCATACTACTCACTGGTTCCGCGGTTTCTCCAATATAGCGCATTCCATGACCTTGACAGAATTCCAGATTAAAATTTAAACCATAGAGCTGCCAAGCACGTCAGGAAAGGTCTGTTTTGACCTCACGTCCGAAACAACCAAGGTTGTCTTATTTGTTTTCTTTCAAAGGTAACTCACCGGAAGTTGGCGGCACGTAACATCTTGTTGGACTTCAACCTGCATCCGAAGATAACGGGATTCGGACCTGTTCCAGATGAACTCAGCGAAGAAAGCAAGAAAAAGGTATTATTCAGTCAGAATTATTGAACGAATGAGTGAATGCTTGGAGTTTATCGTCGTACTTAACAATTTTTCAGTCATATGACACCGAGGAGTCATTAGGTATGTTTACATATACTGTGTCTCCCTGTAGCAGGGCGAGTCCATGCTGCCAAAGTGCTGCCGTCACTGAACTATCATGCCGAAGACACCAGACATGGACAAGGAGTCATATTTTCCTTGATCTAACCTCTCTGTGCTGAGTGCCAAGCAAGGCAGCAACAGGTACCATTTTTAAAGTCAGAATTATTGGTAGATGCTATTCGGTATGACTGAAAAAATATAGCCAGCAAACATGCACTTAAAATGCACTCTGAACAGAGAAAATTAAGAAATTGCTATTGTCTCCTATTACATGTAACCCCTTTCTTTTCGCTCACGCTGGGGGAAGATATTACAGAGAGAAGGAGATGGAACAGAGTGATGTTGCCTCTGATGTGATAACTAAGTCGGTTCTGATTTCGTCTAATCGATTGATCACGTAAAACGGAACTTTGAGGTCAATTGAGGTCAAGAAAGGAAAAGCAAAAAGCACATGATCGTATAAACAAGGGAAAAACAGACACTTCACATTTATATATGACTTTTAAGAAAAGTGTTTTTGTTTTTGTAGTTTTATTAGTAGATAGTAGATTAGTAGATAGAAACCGAACAGCTACAGTTAGGGGATATTTCGGAGCGGTCAGCGTGCGTCAGCCTGTCCGTACGTGCGTACGTGAGTGTGTGTGTGCGTGCCTACGTCAGTCTGACCATTTCTTGTCAACAGTCTGCTGTATCTCTTGAACAGTTTACCCCAAGATCACCAAATTTATACCACACTTACACTTTGTTAAGAGGAGGAACAGTGTTGATTTTCAGTGATGTTATGAAAGGCTTATGAACGTAGAATCAAAGCTTTTTGAACATTATTATCTTAGTCGCATTTCACTTTCTGAATACAGCACAGATTCTAGCGCTGAAAACTGACTGAGACCACAGCGGGTTTCGAACCAGCGACCTCAGACCCAGGTACCCCTTGGGAGGCCTGTTGGTGATCTAGACAGACAGTTGACATGTATTGCTGGCGATTTGGTGTAATCCCTAATAATGATATAACTGTTATTTAAAATCCAAGTTATAAATGACATCTATACCAGTCTAATACATATAACATGTGATCCTATATAGGCATGCACATTTAGAGGAACCCGGTTTAATTTCAACATTCCATGACAAATTCCTTATTTATACCACTGATCGTTTCCCCACGAACATCATATTCAAATTCATCAAACTATACCACACTTACACTTTGTCACAAGGAGGCACATTACATGCAGTGTAAGAATTACTTCGTCGTCATATGACTGAAATATTGCTAAGTACGACGTTAAACCCCAAGCACTCACTCACTCACTCCTTTGTCGTCGTATGACTGAAAAATTGCTAAGTACGACGTTAAACCCCAAGCACTCACTCACTCACTCCTTTGTCGTCATATGACTGAAAAGTTGCTAAGTACGACGTTAAACCCCAAGCACTCACTCACGCCTTTGTCGTCATATGACTGAAAAATTGCTAAGTACGACGTTAAAGCCCAAAGCACTCATTCACTCATTCTATTTTTCTTATCCGTTTCCTTGTAAACGTTTTGAGATATTGAACTTGTTTCATTGTAAACATCTTTCGAACAAATGAGATACAACACATACAGTCACAAAGAAGAGCCCTGTTGATTTTCATCAATCAAGTTCTCCACATACCTGTATTGAGTGCATTGCACGGTGTTTCTGAAAAAGCTCTCGGTTCGAGGCCAATTCCCGCTGCTCCTTTTGTCAAGATGTTTGCCAAACACGTGACGCAGGGCGACAGTCATATAACGTCAATAAAAAAGTCTTCACTCGTTCAGCCATGAAGAATGTATCGGTTGTTAAATCAACACTTTTAAATTGTTTGTTTTAATTCCTCTATATCTGTCATTGCCATTAGGAGAAGCTGCCGTTGCGATGGTTGGCACCTGAACTTCTTCGGGCTAGGTCCACGCGCTTAGCTGACGAGAAAAGTGACATCTGGTCATACGGAGTGGTAGTGTGGGAAATCTTCAGTTTTGGTGAGTAGGTCAACACAAATGTTTATTTCTACAGGGTCCTAGTGTGCGAAATCTTCAGTCTGGTTGAGTTGGTCAACTCAGACCCGGGTGGAAGTGTGTAAAATCGTCAATCTGGGTGTGTTGGTCAACCCAGGCGTGTGGTCCTATAGGGTGGTAATGTGGAAAATCTTTCATTCTGGGTGAGTAGGTCAACCCCAGGCGTGTGGCTCTACAGGGTGGTTGTGTGGGAAATCTTCAGTCTGGGTGAGTGGGTCAAGACAGGCGTGTGGCTCTACAGGGTGGTAGTGTGGAAAATCGTCAATCTGGGCGAGTGGGTCAACACAGGTGTGTGGTCCTACAGGGTGGTGGTATGGGAAATCGTCAGTCTGGGCGAGTGGGTCAACACAGGCGTGTGGTTCTACAGGGTGGTAGTGTGGAAAATCTTTCATTCTGGGTGAGTAGCTCAACCCCAGGTGTGTGGTCCTACAGGGTGGTTGTGTGGGAAATCGTCAGTCTGGGCGAGTGGGTCAACACAGGCGTGTGGTTCTACAGGGTGGTTGTGTGGGAAATCGTCAGTCTGGGTGAGTAGGTCAACCCCAAGTGTGTGGTCCTACAGGGTGGTTGTGTGGGAAATCGTGTCTGGGCGAGTGGGTCAACACAGGCGTGTGGTTCTACAGGGTCGTGGTGTGGAAAATCGCCAGTCTGGGTGAGTGGGTCACCTCCGGCGTGCTGTCCCACCGGGTGGTAGTGTGGGAAATCTTCAGTCTGGGTGAATAGTTTGTGAGATGCTGCGTCTGGTGTCAGTACACTGGTACCGGGTAGATTGTCCATTTATGTCTGGTGTCAGTCTAGTGGTACTGGATAGAATGTCCACTTATGTCTGGTGACAGTACACTGGTACCGGGTAAAATGTCCATTTATGTCTAGTGTAAGTCTATTGGTACTGGGTACGATACCCAGTTATGTCTGGTGTCAGTATACTGGTACTGAGTTAGATGTCTAGTTATGTCTGGTGCCAGTATAATGGTACTAGGTTAGATGTCCTGTTATGTGTCGTGTCAGTATATTGGTACAGAGTTAGATGTCCAGCTATGTCTGGTGTCAGTATACTGGTACTGGATAGAATGTCCAGTTATGTCTGGTGTCAGTCTACTGGTACTGGGTAAAATGTCCAATTATGTCTGGTGTCAGTCTACTGGTACTGGGTAAGATGTCCTGTTATGTCTGGTGTCAGTATACTGGTACTGGATAGAATTCCAGTTATGTCTGGTGTCAGTCTACTCTTACTAGGTTAGATGTCCAGTTATATCTGGTGTCAGTGTATTTGTACTGGGTAGGATGTCTAGGTATATCCGGTGTCAGTATACTGGTACTGAATAGGATGTCCATTTATGTCTGGTGTCAATATTTCGGTACTGGGTAGGATGTCCAGTTATATATCGCGTCAGTATACTCGTACTGGGTACGATGTCCAGTTATATCTGGTGTCAGTATACTTGTACTGGGTACGATGTCCAGTTATATCTGGTGTCAGTAAACTGGTACTGAGTACGATGTTTAGTTATGTCTGGTGTCAGTATTCTGGTAGCGGGTAGGATGTCCAGTTATATCTGCTGTCGGTATACTGGTACTGGGTAGGGTGTCCAATTATGTTTGGTGTTAGTATAATGATACTGGGTAGAATGTCCAGCTACGTCTGGTGTCAGTACACTGGTACTGGGTAGGTTGTCTTTTTATGTCTGGTGTTAATATAATGATACTGGGTAGGATGTCCAGTTTTGTCTGGTGTTAATATAATGATACTGGGTAGGATGTCCAGTTTTGTCTGGTTTTAATATAATGATACTGGGTAGGATGTCCAGTCTTGTCGGGTATTAGTATAATGATACTGGGTAGGATGTCCACTTTTGTCTGGTGTTAGTATAATGATAATGGGTAGAATGTCGAGTTATGCCTGTCAATATTCTGGTACTGGGTAGGGTGTCTATTTTTGTCTGGTGTCAGTATTCTGGTGCCGGGTTAGATGTCCAGTTGTATCTGGTGTTAGTTTAATGAGACTGGGTAGGATGTCCAGTTATGTCTGGTTGTTAGTATAATGATACTAAGTAGAATGTCCAGCTATGTCTGGTGTCAGTATTTTGGTATTGGGAAGAATGTCCAGTCTGTATTCTGGTACTGGGTACACGTAGGCTGTACGGTTATGTCAGGTGTCAATATACTGGTCAGGAGTAGAATGTCCAGTTATGTCTGGTGTTAGTATACTGGTACTGATTAGGATGTCTTGCTATGTCCGATGCCAGTATAAAGGTACTGGATAGGGTGTCCTGCTATGTCCGATGTCAATATACTGGTACTGAATAGGGTGTCCTGCTATGTCCGATGTCAGTATACTGGTACTGGATAGGGTGTCTGCTATGTCCGATGTCAGTATACTGGTACTGGATAGGATGTCTTGCTATGTCTAATGTCAGAATACTGGTACTGGATAGGATGTCTTGCTATGTCCGATGTCAGTAAGGAAACAGCATGTTGTTTGTAGTCTTTATTAACAATATAAACCTTAGCGAGGCAGAGATATAACTTTGCAGTTTAACACGCTTGATATTTCCCTCTGTTACAGGTGAGGTGCCCTACGGGAAGATTCACTGGCGTGAACTTTTGAGTAAGCTTAAGCAGGGATACCGCCTCCCTAGACCAGAGTTTATGAACGACGAGTGAGTTTCAAATCCATATTAG
The DNA here is from genome assembly GCF_032854445.1 of Liolophura sinensis. Classification (NCBI taxonomy): domain Eukaryota; kingdom Metazoa; phylum Mollusca; class Polyplacophora; order Chitonida; family Chitonidae; genus Liolophura; species Liolophura sinensis. The sequence goes on along the minus strand of NC_088305.1, from coordinate 25,125,201 downwards.
TCGCATTTTTCATACATGTTGGGGAAAAACTGCCACATGAATACACAGTATATTTACAGACATTGATATTTTCTCAGTATTAAATAACATGTTAACTTAACAAGTAGGTTAAGTATTCATCAAGTGGGGCTTCTTTTCCACCAGATTTTTACATTTTGGGGCAATAATCCAGGAGCTAAATCCAGGCACCGTGAAAACAGTGTGTTCGGTTATCACAGTTCACAGCACTGTGTCCACCGTTAGTATCACGAAGAGCGTCAACTGTGATTACCGATCACCGTGTTTTCACGCTGCCATAGGTCCTGGATTATTGCCCTAAAATGTGAAAATCTGTTGGAAATGGAAGCCACAATTGATAATGAATACCTACCCTAATAGTTGAGAAAACACGTTATTTAACACTGAGGGAAAACAACATAAAAATGCTTCTGGCGTCTATATTTTTGTGCAGTATATATACGTCACTACGGCTCTGTTCTATATTGCAGATATGACATGATCACAAAACGTTGTTGGAACGACATGCCTGCTGATCGCCCTGGTTTTTCTACCTTGGTTAGAGAACAAGAGACATTGCTTAGACCAGTCTCGAGCTCGTCGCTGTATTACGAACTATCAGCCAAGTACAACTCCTAAGATCCTGTAAGAAATTAAGGCAGATGTACTATTACGGTCTTTTTTTTGTCAGTTTACTTTTGTGGCTCGTGTACCTTTATTTCTTTTCTATTCTATTAGTTATTGTATTGTCTAGACGGTTGACATGTATTGCTGGCGGTTGCTGGTCGCTGGCTCGAAACCCGCAATGGTCTCAGCCAAATTTCAGCACTAGAATCTGTGCTCTATTCAGAAAGTGTAATCCCTATTAACGATAATACTGTTACTTAATCCACTTTCTAAATGAAATCTATACCTATCTATTACGGTCTTTTTTTTGGTCAATTTACTTTTGTGGCTCGGACACCTTTATTTCTTTTCTATTCTATTAGTTATTGTATTGCCTTGTATATTTAGCCCATGATTGACGCGGACGAGACAACGTTACATCGAGACGAATGCCGTGTCTATTGTGGGCTTACCAGTTCATCACATACTGTCTATTTCAAGCAACAAAGTATCACACCCAACAAGTTGTACTACAGAGAACAAAACTTTCAAAGACCATGGGTACTATACCCAAATCCTGCCGATTGATTGGTTGAGCACGGTGAGAAAAAATAGACGGTAGGGCCCACATGCTAATAGTATAACGGAGATATGCTATTAGTTTTTTTTTGTTAGTTTGCTTTTATGTGTATTTTAGATTTTTTGTATTCTTATTGAATGAGTTATTGTGTTGAGTATAGTATTTTTCAGGTCTGCAATTGCTGGACATGAATAAATACCAATAAAAAAATTTGGTTTCTGGCTAGGCTGACCACTCCAAGGTTTCCATATAACAGTCCTCCTTCACATTTCGCACAGACCTGACATTCTGTCAATTAAGAACATGCATTTGACGAATCCTAATCAATATTGTTGTAAGTAGGCCAACCGGAAGTCCCACACATTGATTACAAATGTTCAATTGTTCTGTGATTTCATGACGTCACAATGGCTGTCGTAAGGAATCGAATGAAAAGAAACGTTGTCACGAGAAGGAGTGGCCTGACATTGGATATGATGGATCAATTCATGAAGAAATATGAAGAAGGTCTGTTGTGAACGTCCTTTGTTGTTCTTTTTTTTTGGGAAGGGGGACATCTGAGAAACATTTGTGAAGAAGTGGTGGGCGTGCAACGGAACATAAAAATTATTTTTTATATGTGTCTTTTATATTTCTATTTGTTTTATATTTGTTTCTAGTTCGTCTTAAATTCACACGTGCATGTGACGTGCCTTATACTTGCTTTCATTTCATCAAAAGCCTGTATAGGCCTACAGTTGCCTTCAGCATGAACAAGGTTAGAGCTGTTTCACTGAGCCTTGTATAAGCCCAGTCTTACTACCGTAATTGACCTCAAATTTCACCCACAAAATTGCATTTTTAGTGGAAAAGAATGTCACAAAATGTTATTTTTGGTGCTGACGCAATTTTGCAGTAGAATATTATCCCATGTTTCAAGCAAACCCCAACACACCTTTCTAAAATAAAAGGAATCCCCAGTTTCAGGAAAAATAGGCAAGTTAGTCATGGACGAAATTCATAGTAATTTACGGTATACATAATAAATATTACCATTTTTATATTCATACTAATTATTGTTATATTTACATTGATAACCCACACACAGATTATACTTGCTTCAATTTCATCTGTGTTTATGTGTATGTGTATATACGTATGTAAGTTTTAGTCCCGTTTTAGTTGTAATTTGTACCTAATAAATACAGTTGTACTGAATGTGACCGCCTTCGTGGCGTAATGGTTAGATTGTCCGCCACGAAGTCGGGAGAGTCCAAGTTAAAACCCGTTTGGGATCATGCCAAGCACTTTAAATATGGTACACGCTGCTGTCTCGCTCGGCGCTTAACACTGAGAGGTTAAAGCAATAAAGCATGACTGGTTGGCCTGGTGTTGATATAATGTGACTGGGTGGGGTGTCATGTCTTGTGCTTTCAGCATGACACTTGAGTGGAGGCAGCACTTTGGCGGCAGCACTTTGGCGGCATGGACTCGTCCTGTCACAAGAAGGCACAGGATATACACACGCTTAATGATTCTTTGTCGTATTTTTATATTGATATATTCACATACTTTCTCATACATACTCCTACCATTCCATATGTCGTGGCAGCATCCTGCGGATGGTCGTGGATTTTCCCCGGGCTCTGCCCGGTTTCCTCCCGCCATAATGTTGGCCGCCGTCGTATATGTGAAATATTTTTGATTACGGTGTAAATCAATCAAATAAGTAAATTAATTCCATATGCTAATAAGCAGCGCTCCTATCCTCATAACTCTTCCCCTGCCTGTATTAATTCATATTACATTGAGTGTTTGACAGCCCAATAAAATAATCAATCAATCCACCTGACCGTTTGTTATCTCTATTTATTTAATATTTCGCTGGATTTTAATAACGTACGATAAACTATATCGTATAAAATATTCGATCTTTTCGTTTCTTTTTGTGCTTTGTTTCTTTTTAGTGTTATCGGCAATATATCGGTCATCTCTAGCCTGTGGCTAGCCGTTTTCATTACCAATGTGTCGGTCATCTCTAGCTTGTGGCTAGCCGTTTTCATTACCAATATATCGGTTGTCTCTAGCTTGTGGCTAGCCGTTTTCATTACCAATATGTCGGTTATCTCTTGCTTGTGGCTAGCCGTTTTCATTACCAATATGTCGGTTATCTCTTGCTTGTGACTAGTCGTTTTCATTACCAATATGTCGGTTATCACTAACTTGTGGCTAGCCGTTTTCATTACCAATATGTCGGTTATCTCTTGCTTGTGACTAGTCGTTTTCATTACCAATATGTCGGTTATCACTAACTTGTGGCTAGCCGTTTTCATTACCAATATGTCGGTTATCTCTTGCTTGTGGCTAGCCGTTTTCATTACCATTATGTGGGTCATCTCCAGCTTGTGGCTAGCCGTTTTCATTACCAATATGTCGGTCATCTCTAGCTTGTGGCTAGCCGTTTTCATTACCAATATGTCGGTTATCTCTTGCTTGTGGTTAACCGTTTTCATTACCAATATGTCGGTTATCTCTAGCTTGTGGCTAACCGTTTTCATTACCAATATGTCGGTTATCTCTTGCTTGTGGCTAACCGTTTTCATTACCAATATGTCGGTTATCTCTTGCTTGTGGCTAGCCGTTTTCATTACCAATATGTGGGTCATCTCTAGCTTGTGGCTAGCCCTTTTCATTAACAATATGTCGTGATGCCCCAGACCTCTGGAACGCCACGTTCAACAAATTCATAAGACATAGTATACTGATACCAGGACGGCCATAGTACTTTGTTCATTACTTTATGCCCAATGCGACTGGAAATGAAGTGCAAACGTAATTTGATCGTGGGTTTAGCCTGGATTCTGTCCGGTTTCCTCCCACCATAATGCTGGCCGCCATCCTGTGCGCGAAATATTCTTGAGTACGGCGTAAAACACCAATAAAGTAAATAAATAGAATAAATAAATAAATACAAACATAACCAATCATTAAGTTTTAAGCATAGTCAGGCTCAGAATCGGGTCATTAGGACATAAAATGAGTCGGCAAGATACATACGTAGCCAGTAGGTTTAGTGAATAGTCGGGCTTAAAGGGGACAAATCAAGGAACCTCTTACCAATGTGGTCGCTGTGAGTTCAAGTCCAGTTCATGCTGGCTTCCTCTCCGGCCGTACTTGGGAAGGCCTGGGAACAACCTGTGGAAGGTCGTGAGTTTTTCTCGGGCTCAGTCCAGTTTTCTTCCACCGTAATGCTAGCCGTCGCCGTATAAGTGAAATATTCTTGAATATTTCGTAAAACAACAATCAAATAAAAAAAAGTATATGTATATTTAAAAAAATCAGAACGGTACAGGACGGGCCGCATTTACACCAGCACCACATCGGAGAGTTAGTACGACTCAAGGAGACATAAAGTGAGTTAGAGCGACAGCAGATTTGGACTACCGGTACATCAACATGTATATTGTAACATATAACCAGTCCGTCGGTTACGGTCATAGATCGAGCCGGGTAGACGAAAAACCTAGGGTACACCAGCTTGTTGTCATGTATAGCGAGTCCGTCTCATGGGGACATAAAATGAGTTAGGTACGCGACAGACCCAGGCAACAACAGTCTGTTGCTGTATTTAGCGAGTCCGTCTCACGAGGACATAAAATGAGTCAGGTAGACGACAGACCCTGGTTACTCCAGTCTGTTGTCGTTTACTGCGTCCCTCTCACGAGGGTAAAGAATCAGTCAGCTACACGGCAGTCACTGGTTACACCAGTAAGTTGTCATATATACGACAGACCCAGGCTACACTAGACTGTTGGTGTATACAGCGAGCCCATCTCATGATGAAACAGAATGAGTCAGACAGACGACAGACCCCGGGTATACTAATCTGTTGTCGTATATAACGCTCCCGTCTCACGACGACATAGAATGTTTGGTAGACGACCGATCCAGTCCACACCAATCTGCTCTTTAATTGCATACCTACGAACCTCACCAAACTGATAAACAGGCATCCTGTATTTTTCCATATAGGATGGTTCGTATATATGCATCCTTTGAAAACAGACTGCTTTCAGTGTATACATTCAAAGCGCCCTCTACCGGAAAAAGTCACTACTCATTGCTCGTTTTGAAAATTTCCAGTGGAGTCACCGCAGCTACAGCCACACACGATCAACGGTTACCCGGCGGATGGTGGTGGGTTTCTCCTGGGCTCTGTCCGGTTTCCTCCCACTATAATGCTGGCCACCGTCGTATAGGTGAAATATTCTTGACTACGGCGTAAAACACTAATGAAATAAATAAATAAATATACAGTGAGTCAGTCTCACGACGACATACATGACACAGAGTGAATCAGGCAGACTACAGAGTACGGGTATATATCAGTCAGACATTATTCATTTCCAGTAGAAAGTCCGGTAGCGAAATCGCCAAAGTTCAGAATGCAAGAAGTGCTTTTGCTTTCCGTTGTGTGATTTGCGCATTAAGTTCTTCCACGACGCCAATTTCCACCATGTGCGATAGTTTACTGATGTACGCAGGAAGACGTCTCAACAAAAGTGAAGCAATAGAGGGCCAATGCGAGTTAAATGAGTAAACAATGTGTGGCACGCCCATGTCGTTATTTCCGGATATTTTTGTCTATTGGGTTACAGGACCGACCTGCGAAAGGTCGTGGGTTTCTTTCAGGCTCTGTCCTGTTCCGTTCCACCATAACGCTGGCCGCCGTCGTGTAAGTGAAATATTCTCGAGTGCAGCGTAGAGCTCCAAATGAAATAAACAAATGCAGCGAACGTGACTCTCTCTGTCACCTACCGTACTGTATGCGTAGACAAGCTTGACCTTTATCGCCTATGCGAGGCACGTAGGCTTGTTTAGACTTTGGCTAATCGCTGTTCTTGTGCGGACCAGTAGTGTGTATTCATCAATGAAATTGTTTCTGATGTGCATTAGACACTTTACATGAAGATGACGTGCATCAAGTACAAATAGAAACAAAGCTTGATACAAGAGTGTAAAGATTTTCTGACATCACTTTTCTGCCTCATCACCTTGACGAATATAGGCCTCAACAAAAATATAAATGTACAAAGAAATTTTTATATTGCTTTCTCTCAGTAAACTCACCGGGAGTGGTCATTTGAGACTGGGCCAGTTGGTTTGATGAAAACAAATCAATCAGTCTACAAAATATAAATAATTCTTCGGGGCATGTTTCCTGAAAGGTCATTTCAACGTAGTAATTTTGGTCTGTGTATTTATACTTTTGCTCAGTATACTACACGTACCCCCATTTTCAGAAAGATAAACTTGAAACCAAGAATAATACACAACTAACAGGGCGATTAATCACTTGTTCGGACATCCCAGTTTCACAAATCGGCGTATGACATTGATTTTATAGTACGATGTTGTACAACACGAACACCGTACCATTGTCCATATACATGCGATATCGTACTTGTGTACGATAAAAAAACGTGGTACGTCGCTTTGTGAAAGTTGCCACAGGGTCCAGTATCACAAAGCGGCGTACGATATTACACAATTATTGCATGTTTCAGAGTGGAAAGCTGTCGAGAGCCAACAATTCAGGATGTTCCACTCTGAAACATGCAATAATTGTTTTATTATACCGGATACTCATCACTCAAGATCTTTTTTGCGTTTCCATACGTGAATGGGTTAGAGTAGGGCAGTAGCAGTAGTCAAAATAGCGATTCTCAAAGCAGAGGGCAGATGTGACGTAATATAATACAATGGGGAAACTACCTATGATGCGATCAAAATTAAATGTGATGCCCTGAATTTGTTCACTTAACGTCACAGCGTGCAACATCACGAAATGCTGAACCCCACGTGACGTAATATTATCCAATTGGGCAATGATAAATTTACGTAGGATATAATAATTTATTTTTATCGTACATTTGCCGGGCCATTGTCCTATCTGTACAAGTATCGTATACCTACATCTTTGTGAAACTGGGTGGGGGGTGGGGGTGGGGGGGGGGGGGGCGTGGCTCAGTCGGTTAGCGCGCTAGCGCAGCGTAAAGACCCAGAAGCCTCTCACCAATGCGGTCGCTGTGAGCTCAAGTTCAGCTCATGCTGGCTTCCTCTCCGGCGGTACGTGGGGAGATCTGCCAGCAACCCGGTTTCCTCCCACCTTAATACTGGCCGCCGTCGTATAAGTGAAATATTCTTGAATACGGCGTAAAACACCAATCAAATAAATAAATAAATAAATTGTGAAACTGGGCCCTGAACTCAGAGCAGGCCATATATATTAATTGGGACGTTATGCATGGTATTTACCATCCCGGTACAATGCACGAGACCAAATGAATTGACAACTGCCTTAAGGTCACAATAAACCAGTTTTCGTCGTGTACAGCTTTCAGGGCTTTAGTTTTGTCCTTTTTCTTTACCCGAATCCAAGTGGATTCTCGCAGATTTTCTTCGCTGAAATTGAGCAGAATGTAGTCCAACTATAGTAACGATATCGAAAGAAGAGAAGATTTCAAAGCATATAATTTTAAGCAAGCATATTTTACGGGTTCTATGTTCATCAAATTAGGTCTGAAACGATGTATTATTTACTATAATAAAAGTAGGAATGTTAAGAATTCCTACAGATTTTGTTTACGAGAGTCGTGATGAGAGTCAGATTCCCAGACTCCTGTTAAAAGTTAAGTCCTGGCTTTGTTTCGCCGCGGGTGACAGGAAACAAAATCCAGTTAAGTGAATGTAACCATTCAGAAGGGTTTACCTGGACGATGATTTGGGAACATTCACCAACCGATCTCAGGCTATCCTGAAACAAAGGAATGCATCGGTAATTACACCAGACCGACCAGGCTTATTCCTTTACGCTGTTCCGAAAGCCAGGCAGTACGATGTAAAATTTTGCAAGCTGTGCAAATTTGGCAAATGGTCACAAGTATAACGTGTGCAATCCGGCCTCTTATTAGTGTACCTCCGTTTGGGTTTTGTTCCCCCATAAGCACTTCCGTTTCTTGGGAGGGACGAATGTAATTCTGTGTGTTTTAGAATGTAAAGTCTTTTTTCGCTGACAGCCTGCGATTTTTGGTGTATACATGTAGGTACAAGCAAAATGATGGAAAGTATTTAAGCCATAGGCAGGTATTAGTCTTAATAATGAAAATTAGAAATTCTGGGCAATAGGACACAAGGAGACAGATGGTGACGAGCTCCGAGTGACGTGCCATTGACCTTGCTAGGCACCCCTCCCAGTTACCGGCGTGGAAAGGTCCATTCTACGTCAAGATGTTTATGGCTGCTTTCTCACACGTTGGACCAGATATGCACTAAAGTTTACTGGTCACGGAATGTTTGGGACTGAGCAACTGCGCTAAACGTTGTGTGGAAAATTAATGGGGGTCTGAGGCCATCTAAAGAAATACGCCATGTTATCTGCCATATATTAGACGGCCTTCGTCTAGAATTGCTCAATGTATTGTATTGTTATCACGTTTAATAAATATTTAGATGACAACAATGTCTCCGGGACTCACCAGCAGAATCCTGTACACAGATTACAGTATGGACAGTATAACTTAGCCCAGCGACAACATTGTGATACAGATGTTGCCTGTATATGTGTATCAAGATCCAAACTTGCAGTAGGGAAAACAGACAAAGAGTCGTGTTTCTGAACGATGGCAGTATTATGATCTTTATTACACATTTAACCACATCGTCAGGAACATTTTGATCTCATTTCAGTATTAAGACCCTCGGTTATGCTCCCTGCTTTTCCCATCAATATATATACCTTAACGATCAAGTATCAACAAAACGCGTCCGAGTCTCTGGCATACACTTTGAAATGCCAATTACACTACCACCTGCCACAACTGAACTCACAAACACAACGCCGGATTACTATTAACACGTTCATATGGTTACAATGCACACCAGTCTCTTTTGCCAAAAGATATACGCATGGTTCCATTACCTGTGTCTCATAAACTGCAGTTGATTTTACCTAGCTGTGACTTTTTACAATCGGCCACATTATTCAGTGTTTTGTCTTTCTTGATTTTGCCGAAAGCTGTGCTTCGTCACTGTCAACGTTTCGGTGTTCCGTTTTATTCAGATCTTGTGGAAGGTGGTTTTCGGTTGCATTCTCTGGTATATCAGGGCTAAGTTTGTTTAAGAGCAGTGCAAATGCTGGAGGCATAATTTGGGCTGGTGGCGCACAACAATTCCTTCCAGTATTGAAATGTCCTTAACCACTGCTCCAGATAGATAAGGAAGACTTCGAAGTTTTAGCTTTGCCGTAAGTTAATCTGCAAAAATACGCCACACTTACAGGACGAGAATCAAATTTCAGTGACTGAACATAGCGACGAGATCACGTTGCATATCCGTTCTCTTTTGATTATCCTCTCAAAGCTGTAAAAATTGATAATCCACACTTACAGGCGTTCTGCTGCACGCAGTGTAACATACTCTTATTCCAGACCGTGTTAGTTGACTGTACTCACAAGGTTATTGTGACAAAGGCTACAAAGCGATATCGGCTGCAATGGGGTTCACAAGCCTTCCACAAAGGGAGACAAATGTTGTAACTGATTGACCAGTAATCTCTTGTCTTCTTGCACAACATGGCCACTCATTTAAATAACAATACAAATCATGAATAATCATAGTATTATTTATTATGGAATTATTATTCAGGTAGACCGAAGGACAGCTGTTCCATCAGTTTCAAGATCCGGGATCTATTTCCAAAAGCGTCTTTAGTCCTATTTCTCACAAAAAACATTGTATAGGTTGTAGCGTTTTAAGGTGACGTGATTTACGAGCAAAGTTAGAAAATATCGACTAATGAAGCTTTGTAAACGTCTCTTATGTTTCCCCATATAGCGGACTGCTGAGCCCCACTGACATAATGGAATTCGCCAGTCAGGTTGGGAAACGGAAAAACAGTGACAAGTGACAAGGGCACGATGCGCAGGACGAGTCAGATTTTAGTGACACCATCGCTCCAAGTACTGGTACTTCTTCGTAATTTTAAGTTTTTTTATGAAACCCCTAACCAGACTGTCCACTGCATGCCCAGTGATAAGAGCCAATGATTTGCGACACTAGTTACTTCGTTAATTCCAAAACCAGTCTGATCCGAAATTATCGGCAAGTGAACAGTCGTAACATAACCGTATTAGCGCTGTCCACGTGTTGCATGGTGGGCCTCGCCTAATTTTGTAACTACAAGCTACTTTATCACCACAGGGGTGATGCACCCTGTGTTACATACGGCTGACCTACACATTTGCCATCTGACGATCATTGACAGCAATGTGATAGAGGCTAAATGTTCCACGCTACATTCTAAGAGAAGAATTTGTTAACTTTAACACAATGCTATGTTTTCTCGGTGATGCTAAAATACTCTAGATTGTGTTACTGCAGGACAAGATTGTGTTACTGCAGGACAAGGTTGCGTTACTGTAGGACAAGATTGTGTTACTGCAAGACAAGACTGCACTACTGCAGAACAATATTATGTCACGGGCAAAACAATATCCCGAAGTATTGTGTTGGGAAAACAGAACTCATAAGACCTAAGTACCAAAAAATTTTGTTGGCCTACCAATAACATCATAGCATTCTATTAATGTAAGGCATCAGTTTTAGAGGGTAGTCGTCATTGACCCGATACAAATCGTCCATGGCTTGTGTAATGCCGCCTATGATATACAAATGCTTTGCGTCTGAGTCAGTTCCAGTATCTATCGAAGTGTGGACGACATATTACTTGTACTATACAAGTGCGCAAGTGATGGGAAAAGCCATAGTTAGGGTACCGAGGGCGTTAAGTACTGAACACGTTTGATCACTGAATGCTGGGCACAGTCGCCCCACGGTGCATGATTTTAACCCTTAAGTAGATGTTAGGTTCTGAGACAGATAAAAGAACACCTTATAAAATCTGGCCTACTTCAATTTGATTTAAAATAAAATACAAATGGAAAAAAGAATAAACACATGTCCCTTGTTTGGAAATATTTGTTCCGTTATTTTAAAAAGGGACGTCGAACACAGACGGCCACTAAAGGTATGGTCTATTTACACGCTGTACTGTAAATCCAACCCGGGGGGCATGCCATCCAGACCCAAAACGTGACTAGTTCAAGTGTCTGTAGTTATCTCCCCTGTCGCTACTGCCGAGTATACCGAGCCCAACACTGTACAAGACGTAGAATATAACTCCACAGCGATGATCAGGGAAAACAATGATACAAATAATGCTTCACAAGGTGTACACCTTGTTATAAAGAGATATTTACAATATACACAAAAGTGGAGGTGTGTTGGAGGGGGGGGGGGGGGGTATACACTTACCACCTTGATAAAGGTAATGATACAAATGTGTACTATGTATATATATTTATATGCATGCACTAAATACAAAATGGCTCTGCTTATGCGAGATATACAAAATGAGCTACCCTACCCTAGCATACTGGCAATGCTAGAAGGCGTTACACTTCTGTCAGCAGTATGTAGACTATTAACTGGCACAATCGGTTCAGGTGGAGTCTTAAAATGCCGTTTCTTTTCCACTTAGAAAAAAAAAATTTAAACAAGCCAAAAGGAAAAACACATCAACTGATAGTCTACCACTCCGCCATGGCACATTTATATAACACAGACCGACCTGACAAAAATGTAACCCATAAGACTGACATCTGTAGTCAGAGTTTAACACAAATATGTATGACTTTATACTCAATTGGGATATTACTGATGCACTTCAAAAACTGTTCACAGTAATGCAAACTTGGGCCAACAACTCAAGACACGTCATACATACATTCGACCACAAAACTATTAACAATATCATGGATTATTCAGGGATGGAGCGAGATACGTCTGCTGTCGCTTCCCACAATAGGGCATCACTGTACAGTTAGATGGTACTTAAGTGGCTCAATTAAAATCCTAGGTAATGGAGATGGTCAGTTCATTTACTATTCCACATCTATTTAGAGGTTTGTGGAATATCCCGCCTATCATACTACAAGTCGCGCACATTTTGGTTAAACTTGCTAGCGTTAACACTGCGACAGCTTCTTGCTGTAGTCTGCTGCACAGCTACAGTTGTGTAACATCCAACCTATCGAAACAATGCAATTTCTTCCTAATTGTGACAGGTTCTTGCTTGGATCAGCTTGGCAAATACGGTTTCTTTTCGATTGTTCAGTTTATGAGTGTCGTCATTTTAACATCAACTTCTGTGAGGAGGAGAAGAAATAGTACTCACATAGTACGCACCATAATTCCAAATTAGAACGCAGTATCCCGCATTTATTTTCCGAGTCCAGATACCAAGACAGCTGTCTAAACTGATGCTCTACTTTTTTTTCTATCATAGCAAATTTCTCTCGCTTTACATCATGTAACAAAATAGCTTGCATGAATTTGTGGCCTCTAACATTAAAAAATAGCTACCTGATGAGGTTTAAGGGCTTCGGAAATTCTAACACGAAAAAAAAATTGTGTGAAATCTCATCGAGGTGGCCACAAAACACGTTAAGCGATAGCTGCATCTTGCAGCGGACGCCAGATGTTGTGGTCATAAATGTAAATACTGTTGGTAAAAAGTTACATGAACCGTAATACGTGTAATTTACCTATTAGGTCAACATTTCTGCCCAAATAAATATTTGTTGGGAAGTAAATAAACCTTACCCAGCTTCGTTCTTGTAATTTTTAAAAAATAAGCGCACATCATGAAATGATGCTTTGTCTATTTCAATGCCTCGTTATGAGGTTCTGTGGTATTCTAAAAATAAAAGATAACGATAAAAAAGTTCTCGAAGGTTAACATTCGGTCAAAGCAACGCAGACTAACAAGCTTCGGTGTGAATCATTACAAACTCTGTTAAAATACGATGTACCAAATCACTGAGGACGAATTTCTTTCCTAATGGTCCTCCTTCTATGTTACCCATACAAAGAATGTCTATACTCAGGGACATTTTTGTTTTACGTGGCGGGTGTACATCAAACTTTTGGCACAGAACTTTGCAGATAATGCACGTGACATGATTTGACAACGTTACTAACTGGGCCTATACATTAGCAACATTACAAATTCATTCTGTCCAGGAAGAAATTCGCAAATGCGTATGCCTATCGGAGTATCCGCATTAAAAATGTTGGTGTGTGGGTTTAGTAATGACACTACATAAGAAAGAAAATCTTGGATATCAGGTGCTTGTACAGTATAAATGCATACTGCTACAATAAAGTTGGACAACAACAGTGGGATAATCAAGTCATGAGAACAATATTATTGCCGTATACCAACAGTCCTAAGTGTTTGTCTGACAATCCAATAGAACCAGTGTTTTGGCAATTGAATACATAAAGAAACACTAACAAGTGCCCCAAATCCTTACCAAATTCAATCTTACACACAGTGCACGTTTTGGCACGCGGGACTCCTGTTGCTCTAACTGCACAGGCCTTTTCATAATTGCTGATAAGTTTATGTGCCCACACCTAAATAACACATTTCAGTCTTCAAAAAATCTGATGAATTTTGTTTTCAAACTGCTTCTAAATTTGTACCTTTGTGGTTGAATTTAGAGGAGGATTTAGGGTTATCCACAACAGTAGTAATGTGTCCCCCAAGTGAATTCCTTTGCTTTCTAACATCCCCTGGATTGTTGGTTTTAGATATCACATTAAAATATGTACACAGAATAAGCATGCTCATATTCACAATCAATATCCATAGAGATTAATAGTCATATTGATTTTACTGTGTGTCCTGCATCAAGAGACGTGCTGAATAAAAAAAAGAAGAAAAAAAAAAAACGCTTTTAAGAATGAGAAGAACCACCTTCCGATCGTGGATTCCATCACAGGATACTACAAAATAACAACTGGGGAAATTACACGTTAGCCTTGTAACAGAAAAACACGCCTTCTTCAAGCGTTCACCTTAATTTACACTACAACATTTTCTTTAAAAAATAAAACAAGAAGTGGCACGGCTCTTTGTAGGTTTGACTGAAGACTGCTTTTGACATAACACTATGAATGGTCCCGAATGCTTCATACACAAGTGGTTGAATACCCTGCAAGGAAAGTAGCTGACCAAATGAAGAGGGGTTTCTAGGTTGGAATACTTCACTGAAGTTCAGCCAAGCTGAAGAGAACTAAACTGAAAACAGGTCAGATGTTGGTTGAATGGGGTAAAGTGTTCCAGCCCTCCAGCCCCACTTCCTCACATGTGTGATTTTATAATGTAAAATTATTTTGTTTTGCGTACTAAAATTGAGGAAGAATTTGTGCAGTTAAAGGGTGATTCATGTTTATATGTATCCCTTCAGAGAGCAACTTTTGAAAAAAGTGGAAAGAAAAAATGCAATGAGAGAAAGAATGCGGTGAAAAGGTGATGGGAGTATGGCTGACAATGCAATACTATAACTGTACATTTAAATAATTTTTACATCATAATTGTGTACAATCTAATTCTGTAAACCATGCCTCCGATGTAAAGCTGTGAAGTCTCATTCGATGCACTTGGAAATGAAGTCGAGGAATCGGCGGCCATACTGGTCAGGACGCACGGTGGAAATCTCTGCTCCAGCCCCATGCTTGACTGTCTTCGCCGCCTGAGCCGTGCGCTTCTTAACACCGTACTTTGTGAGTATGTCTATCATTGCCAAGAAGTAAATCTCTTTTCTGCTGCTCTCTGAAACACCATCACAGATCAATGTTTTTAAAAATCTTGATTTTGATTTTTTTGGTTTTTGATTGTTGTCGCCCACCAAACTCAACAATTATCCACTCCATACAATAGTGGACTGGATATTATGGGTAGAGGAAACTGGAGTGTCTAGAAAAAACCACTGACCTCTGGCAAATTACCCCGGCAAACTTTTCCATGAGTGACAGAAGACATATTGGCGGAATGCAAGCGAAATCGAGCCGATTCCATGTAAGACAACATGAGACAGCACCATTGTGGAGCTCTGGGCGAAACAGCAGCAGTGGGGTCGCGTAAATTTCCCTGAGGAAGGTACTGAACCTTGACCGCAAGACCTAGCATCTGAAAGGCCACCACCCTAACCTTCCCACATACAGGTAGATAGGAAGCCACCAGGACCTGGATTTGAACTCACAGCGACCACATTGGTGGGGCGCTGCTGGGTCATTGCACTGGGCTAGCGTGTTAACCCCCTCGGACTACGCCCACTTAGGTGTTTAACTTTATTTATTTATTTATTTATTTGATTGGTGTTTTATGCCGTACTCCAGAATATTTCACTTATACGACGACAGCCAGCATTACGGTGGGAGGAAACCGGGCAGAGCCCGGGGGAAACCAACAACCATCCGCAGCTTGCTGCCAGACCTTCCCAATTATGGCCGGAGAGGAAGACAGCATGAGCTCGACTTAAACTCACAGCGACCACATTGGTGAGAGACTCCTGGGTCATTACGCTGCACTAGCCCGCTAACCGCCTGAGCCAGGGAGGTCCCCTTTGGTGTTTAACATTCAATCTGCACTAATTACAGCGAATGGTCAGTTGGGTTTGTATGTAACAACAATAAATTGCAGCCCTGGCAGTACTTACAGTCAAAAAAAAAAAAAACAATAAACGTCACAGTGATGTAGAAGGTGTTCCTAAACTGACATATCGCTAACTATATCTGAAATGACATTAATTTGTTTTGACACTGAATATTTATGTTGGAAAACAGAGTGTGAGTGAATCAACAGGTCTGAACAGTCTATAGATCTGCATGTGAAGAATGCAGTTAGTGAGTGCTTACGGTTCAACATCGTACTTAACAATTTTTCAGTCATATGACCAGTCATATGGCCTCCTTGCTGCAAGACAGATTTCCACCGCTCTTACCTAGTGCTGCTTCACTGAGACAAAGTCCAAGAAGGCAAGTGAGCCACCCACCCAAGCCATTATACTGATATGAGTCAACCAGTCTTAGCACTTTCCCCTTAAATGCTAAATGCTCAAGCGAGAAAGCTACAACTTCCTCTTTTAAGGTCTCAGGTGTGACCCGACCCAGGATTGACCCTGGGTCTACCGCCCCCGAAGTGGACGCTCTACCAACTGAGCCTTCAGGGCCGGTATGTTAAGAATGGACCTACCTGGGCTGGATTTGATGGCATAAAGCTCTATCTTTGGGTCAATCTCTCCATTGAATGGCTGAGGTGACATGGTGAGTGGACTGTCTGGAGGTGTAGGTGCCCCATACATCTCTGCCCCATCTTCGTCCTCTCCTTCCACCCCGTTAGACTCCTCCCCCACCTCGTCAGCCGCTTCCCCACTGTGCTCCTCTTCCCCGGGGACTGGAAGTGGCGGCTGCTCGAGTGCAAACTGAAGTTCCTGCTCTGCACGTTCGCAGTCATGGATGCCCACGATTAGACTGTAGTCCATTAGGTGTAGGTGACTTAAGAACTAGAGGACAGAACAGAGGTATTTTATCATGAGGAAAAGTGGGTTGATTTTAGCATATCATAACACGGCGATCAGACTATTTTATTTGATTAAAGTTTTGTGCTACACTCAAGAATATTTGAGTTCCCTTATACAACAGTTGCCAGCATTATGGTGAAAAAAAATCAGGCAGAGCCCGGGGAAAACCCACAACCATCCACAGGTTACTTGCAGACCTTCTCACGTACAAGAAGAAGCCAGGTTGAGCTGGACTTTCACTCAAAGCGACCATATTGGTGTGAGTGAGTGAGTGCTTGGGGTTTAACGTCATGCTCAACAATTTTTCAGTCATATGTCCTGCCCGAGCCATTATACTGATACTGGTCAACCAGTCGTTCCACTATACCCCTTCCTCCTGAACGCCAAGTGAGGAAGTTACAACTTCCTCTTTTGAAGTCTTAGGTTTGACTCGACTCAGGACTGATCCTGGATCTAGCGCTCCCGATATTGGTGAGAGTGAG
Source organism: Liolophura sinensis (assembly GCF_032854445.1). Lineage (NCBI taxonomy): Eukaryota > Metazoa > Mollusca > Polyplacophora > Chitonida > Chitonidae > Liolophura > Liolophura sinensis. Next base: position 25,108,066 of record NC_088305.1, on the reverse strand, counting down.
TGAGTGCTTGGGGTTTAACGTCGTACTCAACAATTTTTCAGTCATATGACGACGAAGGAATCATTAGGGTGCATGCACGTGTAATGTGCCTCCTTGTTGCAGGAGGACGGACCCCCACCGCTCTTTTATTTAGTGCTGCATCACTGAGACGACTTACCGAAGGCAAGTAAGCCGCCCCGCCCGAGCCATTATACTGAAACGGGTCAACCAGTCATTGCACTATCCCCTTCATGCTGAACGCCAAACGAGGAAGTTACAACTTCCTCTTTTAAAGTCTTAGGTGTGACTCGACCAAGGATTGATCCTGGATCTACCGGTCCCGAGATATTGGTGAGAAACACAAGAATTGTCGTTTTGCACTAATCACCAAGGACCCGAAACAAGCATTGGTGCTACACTAGTGAGATGTTTACTGCCACTTGAGACTAGTGTCATGAAAATCAGAGCTCAAATATTAACACCTGTCACAGACAGGCACAATTAACTTGGGAGAAATGATCATAAGCATGGTCATGGGGTAGGTGCTTGTGTAAAATTCAGTTCTATATTTGTAACAATGGGACAAATGGTTTAATTTCGTGGACAGGTAATACTGTGAAAATAATAACTATGAAAATAATTACGAAAATAATACCATATAATCACAACAATTTTAAAAACTTGATTAAAGAGACCAGTACAAATCACTCACAAGTACTGAGGAGCCATGCAACCCAGAAAAATAGTGCAATCTCATGTGATTTTTCACGAAACTAAACACTCTGCTGTATTAACTTGGAGAAAAAGGTGTGAGATTATGTGATTTAAAATGAATCACTTTAAACTCCACATAATTTTTCACTAGTTTATATCAAAACCTTCAGTACTGTTACTGTGGTAATAAGTGGGTCAAAAAATACATAAAATTATAAATGATACATGAAATTTTCTTCTCATGCAAGTTATTGAAACAACAATCAAACAATACAAAATTTATTTCACCTATTTATTTGACTGGTGTTTTATGTTGTACTTCCCACAAACAACCGGAGAGGAAGCTAGCATGAACTGGATTTGAACCCTAACAACTAGGCCACAGAGGCAAGGATTTTACAAACAATTCCAAAGAACTGGTACTTTATAAAAAAAAGACAAAATTCAGTACAATATCTGAACTCACATCAACATCCTTGGTAAGAGTGGCCATAAACTTCTCTTTTTCTGCTGCTCCAATCTCAATACTGGCTCCGTCTTTCATGAAGTCATTGTCTTTAAAGGTGGGAAGATCCTTCGCCTGGGACAACAGAGTGAAATCATAAAGTGCCGAGGGAAAAGATGAGCACTAAAACGTGGCACTGCTGCAGGAGGAGAAGGGTTTCATGGTCGTCCATGTCAAGGTGGTGTGCATAGGTGAGTGGTGTGCATAGGTGAGTGGTGTGCATAGGTGGTGCTTTGCTGAGACCATAGACCTGTAGGTTTCTTTCGATTGTTGTTTTACAATGTACTCAAGAATATGTGACTTTTTAATATATATTAGGCGACCGCCCTTAATATGAATGGGAGGGAACTGAGCCGAGCCTGAGGGAACTCATGCCTGATGAGAGAAAGGTGAAGTTGCACCAAGAGGGAAAGGAGTTGAATGTTCCGCCCTGAGAAAATAGTAGAACAATGGGAAAAGGCATAGTTTATTTTATTCATTTTTTTGATTGGTGTTTTTTACGCAAGAATATTTCACTTACACGGCGACAGCCAGCATTATGGTGGGAGGAAACTGGGCAGGAAGGTGTATTGATGAACTAAAAATTGTAAACATAGAGCATATGTAAATGAAGTTGACATATATGTAGAGTTAACAGGCAAAAGTTTGATGCCCAAGCATAATTAACAGTGCTGCAAAAGGGAAGATGGTCAAAGTAGTGACTCAGCCAGGTGGTCCATTGTAGTCAAGCAAAACAATTCAATGTGGTAAGCATGGCAGATGATTCAAGACAGTGCCACAGGGAGGCTATTCAATATTTAGTGCTTATTTAAGGCACATTATTCACTGTGCCAAAAAAAAAGGAAGGTCAATGTGGTTCTTAAGCCTGAAATATTCAAGACAGAGCTAAAGGGAAACAATTCAATGTAGTGAAGGCACATTTTTCACTGTGCAAAAAAAAAGGAAGGTCAATGTGGTGCCTAAGCCTGAAATATTCAACACAGAGCTAAAGGGAAACAATTCAATGTAGTGCTGAAGGCAATTTATTCATTGTGCTTAAAAGAAAAGAAAAAAAAAAAAGGCAAGTGTAGTTCCTGGGGCAGACTGTCCAGGGTAGTGCCAAAATTAGATAATTTATTATACTGTCTAAGGCAGGTTGTTCATGGCAGTGTAAAGGGCAAGCCAAAATAGTCCAATACAGCATTGACACAGGTCAATATGCAAGCACATGTAGGCATGTAGGGCTATTAACATAGGCAGATATTTCATGGTAGTACTAAAGGCAGGTAGTTCACTCGGCTCTTACTATTCACACCATGAACATCATGTACGCAGGGTAATTCATTTCCAAAACTGTGAATTGATTATAAGTCATCTAGCCACCTTATAAATGACAAAAATTGTACAAAATGCATGTACTGACATAAAGCCAAATTCAAAACTTCAGACGCTATTGGGATGGGTCCGACTATTGCAGGTGAAGACACAGATCTTAAGTAAATGTGTGTCTTTATTAATGAAATATGTAGAGTAGTGAGAAGGAAGAAGTTTAAGGTGACTGGAGAATAAAACTAAGGCATGGGAGTGTGTGTGTGTGTGTGTGTGTGGGGGGGGGGGGGGGGATATTAATGAATAGGGATGTGCATTAAAGAATGTACAAGTTATTGAAATAAATTTTGCTTTTCTCTTCCAGAAGATGAAGTCCTTGAATACATACTAGTTGTCATTTACAATAATTAGAATTTAAAACTTTTCAATTGTTCAACAGTAATCCGGTTTTTGTGGGTACAGCATTGTCAAGAGTAAACTGTAAGGAGTAAACCACTGCCCTTCACCAAGTACCTGACAATAGTCTTGACTTAAAACGACAACCAAACCAGAAGGACCTGGATTTGAGCCTGCAACCTCAGTGGTCAGGTTCTGATTGGCCACAATGAGAACAGTGATTTGGCCAAGGGAGCTAATGCTTGTCTCAACTGGTAGGATACGACCTGATTCTACCACGTAATTCCAAGTCTATTCTGTTTTTTTTGTTATTAATTTAAGATTCTTACAAGGCAAAATACACATTCATCTAAATGTATATATACATATATATATATATATACACAGTCTCCCAGTGAACAAGAGAAACATTCATTCAAAGTCATACAAAATTTACACTCTGCAAATTGAAACTAAAAAACATTCAGGAAAAGAAGTAATGACAAGCAAAAACTGAAACCGAAAGCGATTTCATGAACAGTCTTGATAAAAAGAAACCAAAGAAACTGAGCCAAATTAACCAAATTACATTTGAGCCAGAGTTATGCATCAAATAAAGTGAAAATCTTTAAAACTTTAATTTAAATCATAGCATTCAGAAAAACATAAGTGAAACACACATCAGTCAGGCCTTGCAATGTGTAGTATAGCCTAAACTGGCTTAATTACATGAGCTAGAAATGGTTTGGGAGAGCTGTCACTAAACTTGCTAGGGGCAAGCACTTCATTAAAATAAGAGCTGTTGGAAAAACGAAAGCATTCTCATTTTAATGACTAACAGTCACAAACTCAGCGCCACTTTTCACGACACTTAACATTTCTTGTAACTTTTTTTCCTAAAAAGCTTTGTCCAGGTTATAATGCAACATCATTTAAGAGAAAAATTTCAAAGAAATGATTTACAAAGTTTGTAAAAGTCACTCCAGGGTGCTAGGTGTCCACCATATCGGCTCATGACAGACGACCAAATTTTTTTGGAAAAGACGAGAAATAAAAAAAAAATTACAATTTTCAAATGGCCATTAAAGATTATTTTACTGATGATTTGTGTAATCAATTAACTGCTTGTACAAATCTCTCAACACGTGTGCACTGCAAGCAAGGAAGACTGCTCGCTGGTCATTGCAAAGCCTGTGTGTTCTGGAAACTTAGAAATGTCAGATACAATAAACTTTACTAGGAAAAGAAATGATGGCATGCTGTTAGTATGTTCAAGTTAATTCATGATTCATGCATCTACAATGATGAATGGGTAAGCTAAAAACATTGCAAACAGAATGCAAAGAAAAATCAAATAAATGAAAAAGTAAAAAGGAAAAGAAAAAAGAAAAAAAAAAAGAATAACCAATCGTCTTTATAACGAAAGAACTCATTTAAGTGTCCCATACATTTCTCTCTATTCAGTAATAAAACAGAGTTGATTTCATACTGGTATGAGATGTAGAAAATTTGTGTAATTGAAACTAAATCTGGGTTATAAATGGTCCAAGAGTAACCTGATGGAAAACAAAAAACATCACAATAACCTGGGACATATTAATGAATCTTTAATAGTTTGATATTTATTTATTTACTTGATGGTTGCTTAATGCCAGACTGAGTCTTTAAGATAAACATATACTACCTCCAGTGAACAGAGTATATATATATCACTCTCCCCTAACCTACCGCCCTACCCACGCCCCACCCAAATGTGCTGTTTATTGAATTTGTGACACTGGACTCATTGTCTCAAGACCAATGGAAATTCTGTGAAATCAAGTGAAAACAGATTCATTTTTCGCCTTATTTTCCTTTATTTCTGGAGAAATATGATTATACTGAGTGTACTGACTAGGACAAATCCACAAGTAAACCAAATCAACACACATAAATTAAAAAAAACCAAATATAAAAGAGAAAAGCGTGAAATAATAAGCAACAAAGGAGTTAGACAAAGGAAAGATGTTCAGTGAAAAAGTCCATGTCACATGAAGGCAGATTAGCTCTTCATTTATTTACTGAAAAAAAAAAAAGAAAAAAAAGAAACAGGAATCTTTCACTGAACAGAAAACCAAGCATGTTACAAAATAAAGCTAGGCAGACTGCTTACGATCCAAGGGCACAATACAAAACTAGCACTCCACAAAATACAGATTTCAAAAACTCACAAAATTTAAAACAGGCAAAACAGGTACCCACAGTGGGACAAAAATCTTGCTTTTCTTTATTTTTCTCTTCCTTTTTAATAATTTGTTTTTCACCAACATTTCTTAGACTCAACAAATTTTGTCCACAACTCATGTCAGGCCCCTTGTGTATATTGAATACCCTCAATTTTTTTTTTTTTTTTTTTTTTCAATATTGAGAATTTTGTGAAATCATCATCATGACACACACCAAATAAACTGTACAAATCTGGACAGTCCAAAAATTTTTTGCACAATGATTGTCTCACACTAATGTTGGAACTAAACATAAGTGAAGTTTATTCCTGGCTCATTTATTTCATGCTCAATGTTTCAAAATTTATGAAATGTGACTGAAGGCAACCACTACATCACAATGTTTTTTAAAAAGAAAAAAAAGAAAAAAAAAAGACAGATACTATAGCAAATTAAGAATATTATGAAATATCATGTTTAACTTATAAAATTTACTGAAGAAGTGTAAAAAAATTGTACGAAAGAAAATGTATTGAATCACCTTCTAAAGAAACAAGATGAATTTTATACCAAAACAAGATACTCTAGGCAACAGATTTATAAAATGTTATGACTTCATAGTTCAACTTTATTAGACTTTAACAGAAATACTAGGCTGACTTCTGGATGGGATAACAGGGACACTTTACGAGTTGTGAAATTTTATGTTAAACAGAGTGGGTCATCCCCTAGTAGTTAAAGGAGCCTGTCTTTCTATCACGAGGACACGTGAAGTCAGGGTTCAAACCTAGTCTTGGACAGAGAATTTATCAATTTACCAGCTCTCACTGTAAGTGGGGCTTTTGTACAAAAATAACCGGCTAGCAATGACAGAAATCTCTTCAAAGATTAGAGAATTAAGACTGTGCTAACATTCCACGGGTGCAGCTGATTGCTTTTGTGAAATTTCCCCAATCAAATACATACATAAACACTATTTCAAGAAAATCTATGTTTTCTGTAACTATGCTATGTAAAAATATTTTGGCCACCTTTCTATACTTCTCAGTTAACAATCTTCCAAAAAGCTTGCTGAGTTTACATTCAAATCTTAACAAACATGATTCATGTTTTAAAATGTTCATAGGCTACTTCACGGTTTTAATATCTGTATGGTGCAAAAACAGGATGTAAGCACTACCTGCACAGGTAAGCTTAAACCTCACCTGATTAGGCTAGCCTCACTTATAAGTACCTTCTGTTAGTCGCACAATTGAGCATTCCAAGAGTTTTCTATATTGAAATGCGATCATAAGCAGAACCTTTTAAGAGACTATGCCAAAACAAGTGTTGCAGGCGCTGCATTGAGTTGCACTTTGCGCGAGCAGCTGCGCTAGCCGTAGTTAGTGGATCAGTTGATGAGGCCAGAGAACAGACCAGAAACACAGAGCCGCCGCCCCAGAGAGAAGTAAAGAGGATTGGATTGTTACCTGTTCTGTCTTTTTACGATTACCGAACTGGAACATGCCATAACTCACCCTCTCCTTTTCACTCGCCTGTCTGTCTACAGTCGACCCCTGAGGACAGAAACACCACCACCGCCATTATCATGTGGCCAGCATAACAATTTATTTATTTATTTGATTGGTGTTTTACGCCATACTCAAGAATATTTCACTTATACGACGGCGGCCAGCATTATGGTGGGTGGAAACCGGGCTCTGTTCAGGGGAAACCCACGAACATCCGCAGGTTGCTGGCACACCTTCCCACGTACTGCCGGAGAGGAAGCCAGCATGAGCTGGACTTAAACTCACAATGACCACATTGGTGAGAGACTCCTGGGTCATTACTCTGCGCTAGTGCGCTAACCAACTGAGCCATGGAGGTCCCCTCCAGCATAACAAGTATAACCAATGGTGTTAAGTCAACATAACAACAAACATGCAGTTTCTATGCAGTTGAATCCAGGCTATTCCAATGATCATATTTCTCCATTTGGCATTTTACATTCACTGCTCTTCAGTGACAACACAATGTTTTTGGTTTATTTCTTTATTTATTTGATTGGTGTTTTACGCCATACTCAAGGATATTTCACTTTTACGACGGCAACCAGCATTATGGTGGGAGGAAACCTGGCAGAGCTCGAGGGAAACCCACGACCATCTGCTGGTTGCTGGAGGACCTTCCCACTTACAGCCTTTCAGTTTATCACAGGGAACATTATACAAATTGCACACTATGATAGGACCATGAAATCCAATGTTCCTAAGGTAAATGTACAGCCTGAATTTACACCACAATGTTTCAGTCACAGACTACAACTTTACTCATCTCCAACTAACCATAACAATACTAAAAAATTTTTTTCAAGGGAGAGAACTCGTGTGATATACTAGCTTATCTCCCCTGTTGCAGCCTCAGATGTCACAACATGTTCACAGTTTTACAATGTCCTAGCTACCCTGAGTGGGTCATCAGCACGCTTCATTCATGTCACTAGAGATTGTGACACAAGAATTCAAAACAAAGCAAATTCAACTTTAATTTTTTGGTAAGATTTTAACACAAATAATGGAAAATATTGCTTTTAGGTAACTTCTTTCTGGAAAAACAATATGAATGTACATCGCCTTCAAATATGATAGTTTCATTCAACAATGCACTTGGCAGAATGAAATCAGCCATTAAAATCCACTTTTTGGTGTGCAAGAGAATAAGAGTAGACCTTCTTCATCACTCCTGCTTGAGTAAATCCATTCTCGAGTCGAAATGTTGCTAAAATCCACAGAAATATTTCCGTCACTCGTCAAAATAGTTTTGTCAAGTCATGGCCAGTTGAGGGTGCGCTAAAATCTCAGAACCATGCCGCCAAAAATATGGAAATCAACATAAGACAAAATCACGCAACGAGTCTCAAATGACAAGTTTAGTGATGACTTCATCAGTCATCATGGATGTAGAATGGCCCAGTCAGTCGAGTGAGAAAAATTAATTCTGAAGGTCAAGTCTTGCAGTTATCATCTGCGCATCTGCTTCATTATCCATGTTTTTTGCCCGTGGCCTCGGATACGAACCGGATTTTGGATGCACCTAGTGTCAAGCCTGCGCATCTCGATTTTGAAGAGAGGAAAGTCAACACTTTATCCGATTTTCTGCATATAGCTAGTCTGAAGTCGATTCAGACAGGATTGTGGGCAAAGAAAATAAAAAATAGCTGTAAAAGGCCGGGGTCGATGGCCCCTGGATGCTCTGGCTTCTACATAGTCTTAGATGCACTGTATAGGCCAAGTATGGACCTTAACAGAGAATCCAGAAAAGACGGTTTTCACCATCAAAATGTTACTATCACGATTTGTTTAGGTTCAGAGCTACATGTTGTTTGTTCAGTTTGTATCCAGTCTTTTTAAACTTCTCTTTCAGAGACAGGCAGCTGTCAGTTTCAATCAGCTGTCAAGTAACAACACCATGGTGTTCTACTCTGGTGCTCTTGGCTGTCTTGGCACACAACTCTTTGGCTTTCCTTTTGGTCAACATGGTCTGTGCCTCCATCCACTGCATTCATAGTTTACTTCTTTGTAGCACAACTCACAGAAAGCCAAACCAGCAGATTTAATCTTTCGCACATGTTTCCCAACAAATTTCCCGTCCACCTGCCATTCAAGACTGTCCCACTTCCAGATGTTTTTCAGCCCTTTGTCCACATCTCGCACATCAAGACCCCTATTTGACAGGTTGACGACAGATGCCGCCATTTCACAATTCTGCTTCTTCCTTCGGTAAATGTTATCTCTTTTGCGACTGGTTCAACCCTGTGCTATGTTTTGGAAACATTTGGTTTGATAGGACAGATAATGCAGTCACAGAAATGTGCCAAAGATAAACATTGAAAGTGGTTCAATATTCGCTCACCAGCCTTAAACACACAACATTATAAAAGAACAGAATTGATTGGTCACAACATGTACTATCTCATCGTAGCAGCTTTTAGTCATTGACTTGTCAGGTCAATGTTTAGACATAAGCTTTCTCAATAAGAAGATAACGATCAGAATTTGTAAAACCCTCCAAACACAGCACAATAAAAAAAACTGAAGTCTATTGAAATAACTGACTACAAAAAAGCGGGAAAAAAAATCAATTCTGTGGATTTAAACGTGTTTGAGGAAGTGAAATAATTATGTTATCTTCAATCCTGAACAGAAAACAGGTCAGTGGATTCAAAGTTGGACTTCATTCCCCCAAGTGCTTTGTGAAATGGACCTCAATGTTTAATTTAATTGAAATACTTTCAATACTGATAAGACACATTACACACACAACTGTTTGATTGTGCAAGCTCTGAAAACATTTGGAGATACTGTGTTACATTTATTATGAAAATGGCTACTTCAAGGAGCTTGCAGTAAACTGTACCACATGCCTGTTTCAATTTGGGACCAATGTTGTTGTCTGGGAAGAGTAACGGCAGGGTAGATTTATTTATTTGATTGGTGTTTTACGCCGTACTCAGGGACATTTCACAACAGCAGCCAGCATTATGGTGGGTGGAAACCGGGCACGTCCCGGGGGAAACCCACAACCATCCGCAGGTTGCTGCACACCTTCCCACTTACGGCCGGAGAGGAAGCCAGCATGAGCTGGACTTGAACTCACAGCGACCGCATTGGTGAAAGAGTCCTGGGTCATTACGCAGCGCTACAGGTGGCTGAGACGAGCGGCAATTGCAAATTTGAAAGTTTATATCCCAATCATGCCAGGGAAGTCCTGGAAGCGGGGAACTGCTCATTCTGTGGCATGTTTACATAAACAGTACAATGGTTTGAAGATACAGAGCACTCACCTTGAGATCATATTTCTTGTGTATTGTAAGCCTAGGGCTAAAAACATTTCTCATTACTACTAAGTAAGTTTCCACATCATTGACAGTAATCCTGTACATGCCTAGATACTGAGGGAGAAGGGTGACGGCGTGCACCTCTACAATGTGCTGCAACAGAGAACAAAGATACTTAGTATAAATCAGATTGGTTTCACAGGTGAATTTGTACACAATTGTATTACCCTAATTCAGTTAATTTTTGGGACAGATATTAGTTGCGCCGAAAGCAGAATATAACGTTTCTTTCTCAGCTTTATTAGAAGTAAAGATGTGAGTATGTCGTTCATTAGATTGTCTAACCATGTGAGAGAATAAGTGTGAGTATGTTGTTCATTAGATCGCCTAACCATGTGAGAAAAGAACCTCCTGCTACGGCTACATGTACGCTGGCTAAAAAGAGCAGACCAGGCGTCCCAAAATTAGAAGAAACAGGGTAGAATCTTTTTAGACGGATGAACAGTGAGCAATGGAATAAATCCACAACAGTAGTTTCAAGCCAAATAGACATTATTAAAATCTGACTGGTATATATACTCTACAATACTTCACTAACAGATATATGACGATCGTTCAGTTTAAGGTTAGAGAAAACCAGTAACAATATGAACTCGACTTGAACACTAACTACTAGTCCACAGAGGCATAAGATTTTGAAGAGCTACTCCAACGTAAAGACCTGTATGTCTTAACAACAGGGTTAAGTCTCAAGGACCAACATAGTCTGAATTGCTTTTCTAAACTGGAAAAAATTACATCATTAAAACCGCTGTCGTCATTTCGGTGGAAAGTACTGAAACAAAAGTTTTCTGTCGTTCTAAATTTTGCCTGGTTTGACCTTCCAGCATACGTGCCTTACTGGATGTCACATTTACCTGATTCATCATCACATCAGGAAAAGTTTATGGAAACTGCCAAAAATTTGGCTTTTATGGACTTCATTTACAGGGGGTTAAATAGTGTTATCCATCGTAAATCTTTTTGAGCTGTTGTTTGCTCTAATTCACAAGGTATCCTTAATACTAGTATAATATTAATATTCCTGCCTATCTTCTCTTCGGCCTGAAGTAGCACTTTAAAACAACAAATGTAGTATATAGGTGTTGCCCAGCCCTCTTACCTGATGGTATTGTTTCAGGATATGGTGCATTTGCTCCACCTCCTCACTAACTAAGGTTTTGATGAAGTAGTAGCCGTCCTGTGAGCTCAACATTCGAGCACCACTTCGGCCCGGTGAGTCCATGTCTAATGGCTGTTTGGTCAGGGAATTCTGGTAAAAATAACATGCATCTCATTATTGTCTCAAAACATACTCTCATATTTATTTCTTAAAAATAAGGCAAAAAGCTGATAAAAAAAGGTGTTCAAATAAACAAATAATACTGTAATTCTCCATCCTTTTCGCAAAGTGTTTATTCAAGCATATTCTGAAGGCATTATTTTGTGTTGACTGATAAAATTTTACTTTTTGTGAGCCATGAAACAGGACAATCCAACCAATGTAGTTTTTTCTCTAAAATCACAATGAAAATGTGCATACATTGCACTGAAAGTTGCTCTTTCTATACGAAAAGGTTGAGGAAAGGTGTATTTCATTATATATTAGAGTTTTGTCTGCAAAAATGCATAAATTTTAAAAAGCATATGAAAGCCTTAAAAGGAAACTTTTGATACGGACACTTAAATTTGCAGATAAAAGTCGCAAAGAACTCTAAAATTTAGGTGAAATACAGTACGTCAAAAAAAAAAAAAAATAATCAAAAAAATAAATAAATAAGTGAAATTTGTTTAGTTATTTAATTTATAATACATACATGTATTTATTTATTTGACTGTAAGTCAAACTTAGAAAATCTGATTCACACGATGTAAGAATATCTGAAGCATTATTCAATTTTATTTGAATCCACAACAACCATGTGTAGTCCTTACCATATAATCAATATCGTCTATGCCAAACCGTTCTCGTAAATTACGAAAGACTATCGGGCAGTACTCCTTCACCTTGAAATGACTGGGCATATTTTCTCTGTTAGAAAAAAAATACAAACATACTTTTTTACATCTACATGCATTTGCAAATGTTAGAAAAACTTAAACAAATACAGCAAACCTGCTTTTTGCACAACATATTTATATGTGTAATAGTTGGTGTATGACAGGCTTTGCAACATTTTCAGCTAACAATAATTTAAAAAAACAAAGGCACTATGTTATTTTCATGTAAGTTTTGTCTCTCTTACTCTCTTTTTGTTTCATTGGTGTTTAACGCTGTACTCAAGAAGATTTCACTTATATGATAGCGGCCAGCACTGTAGTGGGAGGAAACCGGACAGTGCCCAAAGGAAACAGATGAATGGCAGGTTGCTGGAAGGTCTTCCAACGTACGGCCGAAGAGGAAAAGCCAGCATGAGTTCACAGCGACCGCATTGATAGCTCCTGGGTCATTGTGCCATGCAGGCATGATAACCGCCTTGGCCCCCAAAGTTTTTCTACTACCAGCGATTAACTAGATTCCTGCAGAGAGTAGGACATTGTTCTTGTTCTGCAGATTATTTCCAGGCTTTATTCATGTTCTTATCCATATCACTCGTCTATAACACCATACAAACTCTAAATGATGTTTTGCCTTAATGACAACAATCCAGCTTATGGGTAGAGCCTTGTTTCCGGGGTAGTCAATGCACCTGACCAGGTACAAGTAAATACCGAGCGGCACCTGGATTTGAACCATCGGCCTGACCCTAGATGACCATGAAAACTAAACTTTCATCTACTTCTCTCCACTGTGATGCTTCACAAACGACTTATGACCTAAAATTTCGTCCACAAAAGCACATCTTTAGAGGCAAATAAAGGTCATAAAATTGTATTTTTGTTGCTGAATCTTACATTTTTTCCCAGTAGGACACCCATCTTCCAACACCTAAAAGGGCCTTTCTAAAATTAACAGAACTCTCAGAATCAGTAAAAATCAGAAATTTGGTCATGGACGAAATTTTAGGTGATTTATTTACTTGATTTGTGTTAACACTGCACCCAAAAATTTGTCATATCATTTTTATGGGTGAAGGAAGAGAGCCCTTTGTCATCTACAGCATCACATAACATGTGTGTAATCCCTTGAACTTACTTGTTAAAAAGGTGGTTATCCACTCTGACTTTACTGAATGCCTTGAAATCATCTGGCATCAACATTACTGGCACATTAATATGACTTAGTTCATTTATCTGAAAACAACAACCAGGAAAACATAATCAGAATTATACACTGTAAATCTTCAACATTCTGTCACTAAAGCACTTTATTCAGTGGCTGTTATGCATACAATTATTAGGAAAATGACACTAAAAATGATTTCTTCGTGTCATTTAAGATGCAAACTCCATAGTTCTCTCAAAATGTTTCAAAATACTGGTGGAAGAGCCAGTTAAGAAAGTTGAAGAATTCGGGTACTCATTTAATTTGTGGATGTTTGATTTCTACCATCAATACAATACATGATGTCCAATATAGCCCCAAAACTGTGACAATCTATACAGAGCCACATAAAAGTCATATTTTGAGCACATTTCATTTAACGAATATGTGATACAAATTACTTTTCACTTTGACACATTGTTGACAACAGTTTTTCGGATTAGTTTAATGTCGAATCAGTTCAGATTCCATCGTAAAGTAAAAATCTCTGTAAAAATTGCTGATCACTCAGAGGAGACAACTACATTTGTGACAGGCTCACATTCATTAAGTATACAATGTCAATACAGGCATTCAATAAATTATGACATGATCATATTTAAACTTATTTCATTAATTGTGTGGAAACTCAACAATTTTGTTAGATGCACAAGTGGTGAGTTTTATGGGTGAAAGACTGGAACTTCGTAAGTTACTTTGAAACTTATCTACCTGGATTTTACAGAACAGATATGCACACTGTGAGAGGATATTGATATATAGAACTCACAGGATCTGGAAAAATGAGCACTGTGATCAAAATGAAATTTTAGGTCATTTAGGGTAATAAATAGAAGAAAATGTGCAGTTTATCAAGGATTTATCACAATTTTGTTCACCAAAAATCGCGTATATTTCGTCTTCAGCAAATATAATTGGCTAGAGTTTCTCGGGCATAGATGGCCCCTGAATTCTCGCCTGAAGGGCTGGGATACTATTTCTGCTACCTCAGCTCCATCCAAATTCGGTAACTATCTGCCGCCCCTGCAAATGGCCATCAAGAAAGCTTACATTCCACGAACGGCCACACAAGTGTCGTTGACACCTTACTGTCACAATGGCCCATGAAAAGTGACACCAGGCAAATCTATGATGACATCACAAGACATATTCTTTGCGCCCAATTGGTGCACAAGATAAATGGTCTAAGATTAATTCCGAAATTCAAACCGAAGGTCACTATTGATGGCTTCAAGGTATTTTACTCACGAACACCAGCCACAAGTGATGGTCAGTGATCATGCAGTGACATAGGTGATAGACCTATGTAGGCGATACATCCGCATTTTGCAAAATAACCCCCATGTTATTTATCACCTATTCCTTGCAATTAACACAGGTACCTGAAACTGCAGACATCCGGACATTTGCCATTTTACTTGCACTACACGGTGGTGAAAACACTGACCAAATAACAAGGGAGTTGACACAAAAATCTGCTTCATGGCCTCGTAAGTCCAAAACCAGGTTTTGTTGAGGTTCACTTGTATATGCTAGGCACATTACTCGGTTACTATATACTATAATAAGCCCAAACAGTGCTTCAAAGTTGACAGATACCAGTGAGACAGGTCGGGGCTCTCGCAAAGTAAAGTAGACAAAAGACGTTATTTTACTGTAGCTACTAGATTGAATACGCATCTGCCCGTCGAACCTAAAACTGAAAGAGACATTATGTCACGGTCAGCTATATGAACCTCGCTTTTCATTAGCAGTTCTGTTGATCTTGTGGAATATACTTCCCCTTGCATAGGGGATTGTACGGATTAAAAGAATTTCAACAATGACAACATTCATCAAGTGTAAACAAAACTTTCGGCCACCGGAACAGATTTATGAATCATGTGAGCTCCATTAGCTTCTCAGACCCCCTGCCAGAGTGTCCCCTGCCTGCAAGCTCTCGCCATCGGCTTTGACGTTTCCCTTGTCCCATCCCCCCCACTTCCCCCCCTCGGGTTACACATGTAACTTACCGTGTGGTTGATGCCCCACATGAACACACTCAATAGTGGTTCGTTCGCTCGGAATAATTTTACTTTCTGCGGAACCACTTTGACTTTCATCGCTTTCCTCTTGCTTGACGCCATGTTTGATTCGCTATTGCACAGCACTGACCGACAGATAGTGCTCTTGAGGTATTGTTCGCCTTGCACAGCTTGATTGCCGTGAAGCAACAAGCACTAAAATAACAACTATATCATATTTTTCGTCGCCACCCCGATTCAGCGGATATCAATGTATATTAAAGATGGCGATGGCGTACGCCTTTCCCAGAATTCCGCGGGAGAAGCCGACAGCACGAGTTGCGTCCCTTAACACACTTCTCACACAAACTGCTCACGGTGTAAGTTATTGGGACATAGACGTTGATGAGTATAAATTTCACTACCATGAAGTAGCTGGGCATATAAGACATACTTTATTTCGACTGACAGAAAATTCCAGTGGATGGGGTATAAACTGAGTAAGTCTTTTTCAATATCCAGGTCCGGCCTAAATCGCCTCATATAGTAGCCCATGATGTCTAAGTAGGCCTACACAGTAGACAAGACAGTACGAGCTGTGAAAGTGACAAAGACTTTTTCGAAGATAAAAAAATGACATGGTGAAAGAAATTTGAGGGGCAGGGAAAATCTTTTTTTTTTTAACCAGTCGGGATCCCGAGTTAAGAAATCGGGGTCGCTTTTTAATGGGCAAATCACACGCTCGCATCAAACTGTATGTCCCAGGAAACAAACAGGACTGCCTATATTGCAGCAACAGGCGATCATCTCTCACTGACAAGTACATATTTTGACTAGGGTCTTATCATGAGATAAATAGCTTGTATTTTAAACAACATAGGCCTACACAGGCCAATTCCAGTCAGTTTAAAACACATATTCTCAGCTGCCATGCTCAGTGCTTGTGAATTTCAAGTACACGTAAGACTTTGCTGGACGTGCACGACTAGGTCTGCACAGAAACAGTAACGTACTGAATGAAGAAAAGAGTACACCGCTTTAGACCAACTTGTTTAGGCGGGCAAGGGATTTCCCTATATCAGCGAGGCAGTTTGTTAATAAATAAATTTCAAAGAAAAATAGATGGACAAAATAAAATATTACTTACAGCGTGCAGTCAAGCCCTTGTGTAGCTCAGTTGAGTTCTTTCAGTCTAAACTGCAATAGCTATGAGTTAAGGCATCTGGTCCTAACGTACGTATATATATATATATATATATATATATATATATATATATATATATATATATATATATATATATATATATATATATATATATATACGTACGTTAGGACCAGATGCCTTAACTTTATGTCACATACATGTGTGAGAACCGTTGTGATAAGTTTAAGGCTATAGGGCCTACTATAAATGGTGTTGGCGTTCCTCGTCGTTTAAGAAAACATTTTGGGGCTGAGAAAGTATAATTTGCAAGCAACAACAATTAATTTTCTAAAGCACAATGACACTGACGTACCCGAGGCCCGACTTGTAAAATGGAGACCTCTGGTTTTATACCTGAGGCTCGACTTGTAAAATGGAGGCCTCGACTTTTATACACAAGGCCCGACTTGTAAAATGGAGGCCTCTGCTTTTATACCCGGGGCCCCGACTTGTAAA
The DNA here is from genome assembly GCF_032854445.1 of Liolophura sinensis. Lineage (NCBI taxonomy): Eukaryota > Metazoa > Mollusca > Polyplacophora > Chitonida > Chitonidae > Liolophura > Liolophura sinensis. The sequence goes on along the minus strand of NC_088305.1, from coordinate 25,091,255 downwards.
ATGGAGGCCTCGACTTGTAAACTCGGGGCTCCGAAGTTTGAAGTACGAGATTAAAAAAAATTCCTTTTTTTTCTCACCATGTAATTTTTTTTCTCTTCCAAATAGATGGACAAAATAAAATATTACTTACAGCGTGCAGTCCAGCCCTTGTGTAGCTCAGTTGAGTTCTTTCAGTCTAAACTGCAATAGCTATTTTATCATACCATGTCACTTTTACGTCTCCGTAAGTTTGGCACTGAAGAAAATATTTTATTCACAGATTTTGAAAGAAAACGACCAGAAAGGTCTGTAAGTACAAGTTTATGACGTATAAAGTAGATATACAATTTTTTTTGCAGCGGCTGAGCATAAAGACAGTCTGACGCGCCCTCAGACGTCTCTGTTAATCTAATCACGGTCAGTAATCTGGACACTAGCAGTAATCTAATCACTGTCAGTAATCTGCACGCTGACAGTCATCTGGACACTAGCAGTAATCTAATCACTGTCAGTAATCTGGACGCTGACAGTAATCTGGACACTAACAGTAATCCGGACATTAGCAGTAATCTAATCACTGTCAGTAATCTGGACGTTAACAGTAATCTGGGCACTAACAGTAATCTAATCACTGTCAGTAATCTGGACGTTAACAGTAATCTGGACACTAGCAGTAATCTAATCACTGTCAGTAATCTGGACGCTGACAGTAATCTGGACACTAGCAGTAATCTGATCACTGTCAGTAATCTGCACGCTGACAGTCATCTGGACACTAGCAGTAATCTAATGACTGTCAGTAATCTGGACGCTGACAGTAATCTGGACACTAGCAGTAATCTGAACACTGTCAGTAATCTGGACGCTGACAGTAATCTGGACACTAACAGTAATCTAATCACTGTCAGTAATCTGGACGGTGACAGTAATCTGGACACTAACAGTAATCTGATCATTGTCAGTAATCTGGACGTTAACAGTAATCTGGACACTAGCAGTAATCTAATCACTGTCAGTAATCTGGACGCTGACATTAATCTGGACACTAGCAGTAATCTAATCACTGTCAGTAATCTGGACGCTGACAGTAATCTGGACACTAGCAGTAATCTGAACACTGTCAGTAATCTGGACGCTGACAGTGATCTGGACACTAACAGTAATCTAATCACTGTCAGTAATCTGGACGCTGACAGTAATCTGGACACTAACAGCAATCTAATCGCTGTCAGTAATCTGGACGCTGACAGTAATCTGGACACTTAGAGTAATCTAATCACTGTCAGTAATCTGGACGCTGACAGTAATCTGGACACTAGCAGTAATCTGATCACTGTCAGTAATCTGGACGCTGACAGTAATCTGGACACTAACAGTAATCCGGACATTAGCAGTAATCTGTTCACTGTTAGTAATCTGGACGCTGACAGTAATCTGAACGCTGACAGTAATCTGGACACTAGCAGTAATGTAATCACTGACAGTAATCTGGACACTTAGAGTAATCTAATCACTGTCAGTAATCTGGACGCTGACAGTAATCTGGACACTAGCAGTAATCTGATCACTGTCAGTAATCTGGACGTTGACAGTAATCTGTACACTAGCAGTAATTTAATCACTGTCAGTAATCTGGACACTAGCAGTAATCCGGACATTAGCAGTAATCTGATCACTGTCAGTAATCTGGACGCTGACAGTCATCTGGACACTAGCAGTAATCTAATCACTGTCAGTAATCTGGACGCTGACAGTAATCTGGACACTTAGAGTAATCTAATCACTGTCAGTAATCTGGACGCTGACAGTAATCTGGACACTAGCAGTAATCTAATCACTGTCAGTAATCTGGACGCTGCCTGTAATCTGGACACTAGCAGTAATCTAATCACTGTCAGTAATCTGGACGGTGACAGTAATCTGGACACTTAGAGTAATCTAATCACTGTCAGTTATCTGGACGCTGACAGTAATCTGGACACTAGCAGTAATCCGGACATTAGCAGTAATCTGATCACTGTCAGTAATCTGGACGCTGACAGTAATCTGGACACTTAGAGTAATCTGATCACTGTCAGTAATCTGGACGGTGACAGTAATCTGGACACTAGCAGTAATCTAATCACTGTCAGTAATCTGGACGCTGACAGTAATCTGGACACTTAGAGTAATCTAATCACTGTCAGTAATCTGGACGCTGACAGTAATCTGGACACTAACAGTAATCTGGACACTTAGAGTAATCTAATCACTGTCAGTAATCTGATCACTGACAGTAATCTGGACACTTAGAGTAATCTAATCACTGTCAGTAATCTGGACGGTGATAGTAATCTGGACACTTAGAGTAATCTAATCACTGTCAGTAATCTGGACGGTGATAGTAATCTGGACACTTAGAGTAATCTAATCACTGTCAGTAATCTGGACGCTGACAGTAATCTGGACACTAGCAGTAATCCGGACATTAGCAGTAATCTGATCACTGTCAGTAATCTGGACGCTGACAGTAATCTGGACACTTAGAGTAATCTGATCACTGTCAGTAATCTGGACGCTGACAGTAATCTGGACACTAGCAGTAATCCGGACATTAGCAGTAATCTGATCACTGTCAGTAATGTGGACGCTGACAGTAATCTGGACACTAACAGTAATCTGATCATTGTCAGTAATCTGGACGCTGACAGTAATCTGGATACTAGCAGTAATTTATTCATTGTTAGTAATCTGGACGCTGACAGTAATCTGGACACTAGCAGTAATTTAATCACTGTCAGTAATCTGGACGCTGCCACTAATCTGGACACTAGCAGTAATCTAATCACTGTCAGTAATCTGGATGCTGACAGTAATCTGGACACTAGCAGTAATCTGAACACTGTCAGTAATCTGGACGTTGACAGTGATCTGCACACTAACAGTAATCTAATCACTGTCAGTAATCTGGACGCTGACAGTAATCTGGACACTAACAGTAAACTGATCATTGTCAGTAATCTAAACGCTGACAGTAATCCGGACACTAGCAGCAATCTAATCGCTGTCAGTAATCTGGACGCTGACAGTAATCTGGACACTAACAGTAATCTGATCATTGTCAGTAATCTGAACGCTGACAGTAATTCGGACACTAACAGCAATCTAATCGCTGTCAGTAATCTGGACGCTGACAGTAATCTGGACACTAGCAGTAATCTGATCACTGTCAGTAATCTGGACGCTGACAGTAATCTGGACACTTAGAGTAATCTAATCACTGTCAGTAATCTGGACGCTGACAGTAATCTGGACACTAACAGTAATCTAATCACTGTCAGTAATCTGGACGGTGATAGTAATCTGGACACTTAGAGTAATCTGATCACTGTCAGTAATCTGGACGCTGACAGTAATCTGGACACTAGCAGTAATCCGGACATTAGCAGTAATCTGATCACTGTCAGTAATCTGGACGCTGACAGTAATCTGGATACTAGCAGTAATTTATTCATTGTTAGTATTCTGGACGCTGACAGTAATCTGGACACTAGCAGTAATTTAATCACTGTCAGTAATCTGGACGCTGCCTGTAATCTGGACACTAGCAGTAATTTAATCACTGTCAGTAATCTGGACGCTGCCAGTAATCTGGACACTAGCAGTAATCTGATCACTGTCAGTAATCTGGACGCTGCCAGTAATCTGTTGGCTGACAGTGATCTGGACACTAATAGTAATTTGTCAGTGATACTTTTAGTGTGTGTATTACTCCGTTAAAATTGGATTTTTGTGGAATGGTCTATTTGTGTGACACCTACACATTTCTGTAGATCAGACTTGTCTCCTGCGCCACAGGAGATTACCTCCCTTTTTCTGTGTGCCTGAAGTCTACAAGGAAGCAATATTGGCGCATGTCATCTAGTAATTCTTACACCAAATGATGTATTTTCGGTGCTGTTAGAAGTTAGTTAAACAAATACACGGTAGACAGATTGGATACCAAGAAAGGGAGTTAGGATTTGCTGGAAATTTCTAAATAAATGTAAATAAAGTGCCTATTTTTCAGCTTGTATATGTAAAGCTTGTGTTGATATGTGACAATGAAGAGAATCCGTAGCCTACTGGTATTGATATCTTTGTAATCTGAGCATTTATAATCCTCGGTTGCTAGAATAATTATAATTATAGCAACTGTACAAGATCACGTGTTGATGATGAAAGATAATTAAACCCTGGAGATGAAATCTTGCAAACCTAATGTTGACTCACATATATGGATTCTGTGAAGTGGTCTAAAACTGATAGAAATGTTCAGTATTAATCCAGATAACTGTAAAAGTGGAGATGACTCTAACCGTCCAGATTATTGTCTGATTCTAGATTACTGTCACTATGGAGATTACTCTAAAGTTTTCTGTCAGACTCTAAATTACTGTCCGTGTGGACATTACTGTCAGCGATCACATTACTGCCGCTGTATAGATTGCTACCAGCGTCTGGATTACTGTCAGTCCCCGGATTACTGTCAGTGCAAAAATTACTGTCAGTGCCGAGACTGTTGTCAGACTGGTGTCCAGGTCCCTATTAGTGTCTAAGTTACTGTCAGTATCTAGATTACTGTAAGTGTCCAGACTACTGTTAGCACCCGGATTTCTGTCAGTGTCCAAATGACTGCCGTTGTCTAGATTTATGTCAGGGCCTCAATTCCACTGAGTGTCCACATTACAGTTGAGTGTCCAGTTGACTAGTACCAAGATTACTATCAATGTCCAGGTTACTGTGAGTGACTGGATTACCGTCAGTGTCCACATTACTATCAGTGTCCTGATTATTGGAGCCAATCGGCGATCGATTATAAAAGAAAATAAAACGATCGCCTTTGCCACGGAGGCTCTTCAGTTTTCCACGTACTAGAACGTGATTGATATTCATACCACCTTTGTTAAAGCTCAAGTTTTCTGGTGGGACCAACTACTTCGCAGAAATCTGGAGGCATGCCACACTTTAAACAGACTCTTAGAATCACGGTTACAGTCAGTGTCCAGTTTATCGTCGGCGTCCAGATAACTATGAGTGTAGAGACGACTGACAGTGTCCAGATTACTGCCAGAGTCCAGGTTATTGTCGCTGTCTAGATTGGTGTCAGTTTCTAGAAAACTGTAAATGTCCAGAGCACTGTAGGTGTCCAATAGGCCTATTACTGCGGTGTCCAGATTGCTGACAGTGCCCATACTACTGCCAATGTCCTAATCTGGCCTACTGTCAGTGTCCTCAGGACTATCAGTGTCCTCAGGACTATCAGTGTCCAGATTACTGCCACTTTAAGATTATTTTTATAGAACCAACTTGTCTCATTTACTGACCAGATGCCAGGGACTTCACTGTCTAGCGACATCATTTCAAAGGTGACGTGTGCCCAGATAACAGTCACTGTACACTCAAGTGACAGGAGTTCAAAGGTGATGTGTGACCAGATGCCAGTTACCTTACTCCCAAGTGACAGAAATTCAATGGTTATGTGTGACCAGATGCCAGTTACCCTACTCTCAAGTGACAAAAATTCAAAGTTAACGTGTGCCCAGATCCCATTCACCGTACTCTCAAGTGGCAGGGGCTCACTGGTTATGTGAGACCAGATCCCAGTCACCGTACTCTCAAGTGGCAGGGGCTCACTGGTTATGTGTGACTAGATCCCAGTCACCGTACTCTCAAGTGGCAGGGGCTCACTGGTTATGTGAGACCAGATCCCAGTCACCGTACTCTCAAGTGGCTGGGGCTCACTGGTTATGTGTGACTAGATCCCAGTCACCGTATTCTCAAGTGGCAGGGGCTCACTGGTTATGTGAGACCAGATCCCAGTCACCGTACTCTCAAGTGGCAGGGGCTCACTGGTTATGTGTGACTAGATCCCAGTCACCCTACTCTCAAGTGGCAGGGGCTCACTGGTTATGTGTGACTAGATCCCAGTCACCGTACTCTCAAGTGGCAGGAGCTCACAGGTAATGTTTGACTAGATCCCATTCACCGTACTCTCAAGTGGCAGGGGCTCACAGGTTATGTGTGAGCAGATCCCATTCACCGTACTCTCAAGTGGCAGAGGCTCACAGGTTATGTGTGAGCAGATCCCATTCACCGTACTCTCAAGTGGCAGGGGCTCACAGGTTATGTGTGAGCAGATCCCAGTCACCGTACTCTCAAGTGGCAGGGGCTCACAGGTTATGTGTGAGCAGATCCCATTCACCGTACTCTCAAGTGGCAGGGGCTCACTGGTTATGCGTGAGCAGATCCCAGTCACCGTACTCTCAAGTGGCAGGAGCTCACAGGTAATGTGTTACTAGATCCCAGTCACCGTACTCTCAAGTGGCAGGGGCTCACAGGTTATGCGTGAGCAGATCCCAGTCACCGTACTCTCAAGTGGCAGGGGCTCACAGGTTATGTGTGAGCAGATCCCATTCACCGTACTCTCAAGTGGCAGGGGCTCACAGGTTATGCGTGAGCAGATCCCAGTCACCGTACTCTCAAGTGACAGGGGCTCACAGGTTATGTGTGACCAGTTACCTACCAATGCAGCACCCTTTCCTATTTCAAGTCAATCTTCGACAAGTGTTGCGCCTATAACATTAAGCTCTCAAATTGCTTAATTTGACAGCTTTGATTGAGTTACGTAGAAGGACCCCAGAAGGCCTTTAGACCGTGTCCTTGGCGTCACCAACAAAAGCTGGTCAAGAGACGTGTCTGTCGAGCATTTTTATAAGCTTGTTTATTACTCAGGTGTGTGTTACTCGTACCGAGCCCATCGCCACCTCATTCACCTATTACATGCATGCTTCTCTCTGCAGACGACAGGACACTGGCTCGGATCCAGATCTCGCTGGTTTGGCCTAAGGCTTTAACTAGGAACATTTACTAGGTACACACGGAGGTTGTTGATCTACTCCAGGCTCGATCTCCCTGGTTTGGACCGATCGTTGTAAAAGCGAAATATTCTTCAATTGCACACAACTTCAATCAAATCCTATGATCTCTAACGCATGTTTTCGTAAATTTGCTAACAGAAGTTCAGAATTAACTTTGATGATAATCACACAAAATCCTTGGGTTGGTCAGTGTGGCACTGAAGTAAATATTTCACTTTTAGATTTTCGAAAAAACGCGTGCAATTTCAATCACATCCTATAAACTCTAACACATGTTTAAGTAAATTTGCTAACAGACGTTCAGAATTAAGTCTAACGGGAGACATAATAAATCCTTAGCAGACGACGGCGAGTGTTTTTATAATCTAAACTTGTATGCATGCCCTTCACACATGGAATGGTTTAATCACTTTTAACCTCGCACAGGTCTTATAATTTTTACAGCTGCATTCTTTAGGAAACCTATATAATACAAAAGTTTCAGTTACTTTGGCACTGAAGTAAATATTTCATTTATCAATTTTCGAAAAAAAAAAACAAAAACAAGAAAGATCTGTTCTACTACATGTACTTGGGAAACTAATAGGCCTGAAGGGTGAAGCAAATCGTTTCATTTTCATTTAACATCAAGCACCAATAGCCTCAATGTTCTGGACACTGACCGTAACCTCAACATTGATTGTGTTCTGGGCATTACTGCTACAAATCTGCGTATTCACAGTAATCCGAACGCTGAGAGTAATCTGGACACTATATTGCATGCTTGCGTACACAAACAAAGACGCATGTACAGTTTTAAACTTGTATTTCCAACAGATTCACAAAGCATTACCATTTCTTCTCGCAAACCTGGCACAACCCGATCTTCTAAATCTACTCTCACTGATCAGAGAGCTCTATCAATCGAGTCACGTGATTAAAGTGATAGCAAGTATAAAGACACACAAATGTGTAAAGAACAGACAAATTATGATTAAGCGTGCAATGAACAAGATAGTCATAAACAACCTGTAATATAACAACTGGCAGTAATCTGGACACTGGAAGTAATACGGAGACTCGCAGTAATCCTGACACACACAATATCCTGGACACTGGCACAAATCTGCGCTCTCATAGTTATCTGGATACTGGCAGTAATCTGGACACTGGCACTAATCTGGACCTCGACCATAGTCTGAACATTGACAGTAATCTGGACGGTGACAGTAATCTGGACAATCGCAGTGATCTGGATAGTACACTGGATACGGACAGTAATCTGGACGTTGACAGTAATCTGGACAATCGCAGTGATCTGGACAGTACACTGGATACGGACAGTAATCTAGACGTTGACAGTAATCTGGACAATCGCAGTGATCTGGATAGTACACTGGATACGGACAGTAATCTAGACGTTGACAGTAATCTGGACAATCGCAGTGATCTGGACAGTACACTGGATACGGACAGTAATCTAGACGTTGACAGTAATCTGGACAATCGCAGTGATCTGGACAGTACACTGGACACGGACAGTAATCTGGACGTTGACAGTAATCTGGACAATCGCAGTGATCTGGACAGTACACTGGACACGGACAGTAATCTGGACGTTGACAGTAATCTGGACAATCGCAGTGATCTGGACAGTACACTGGACACGGACAGTAATCTTGACGTTGACAGTAATCTGGACAATCGTAGTCATCTGGACATCACAGTGATCTGGACAGTACACTGGACACGGACAGTAATCTAGACGTTGACAGTAATCTGGACAATCGGAGTGATCTGGACAGTACACTGGATACGGACAGTAATCTGGACGTTGACAGTAATCTGGACAATCGCAGTGATCTGGACAGTACACTGGATACGGACAGTAATCTGGACGTTGACAGTAATCTGGACAATCGCAGTGATCTGGACAGTACACTGGATACGGACAGTAATCTGGACGTTGACAGTAATCTGGACAATCGCAGTGATCTGGACAGTACACTGGACACGGACAGTAATCTGGACGTTGACAGTAATCTGGACAATCGCAGTGATCTGGACAGTACACTGGACACGGACAGTAATCTGGACGTTGACAGTAATCTGGACGTTGACAGTAATCTGGACAATCGCAGTGATCTGGACAGCACACTGGATACGGACAGTAATCTGGACGTTGACAGTAATCTGGACAATCGCAGTGATCTGGACATTACACTGGACACGGACAGTAATCTGGACGTTGACAGTAATCTTGACATTGCCGTGATCTGGACAGTACACTGGACACGGACAGTAATCTGGACAATCGCAGTGATCTGGACAATCGCAGTGATCTGGACAGTACACTGGATACGGACAGTAATCTGGACGTTGACAGTAATCTGGACAATCGCAGTGATCTGGACAGTACACTGCACACGGACAGTAATCTGGACGTTGACAGTAATCTGGACAATCGCAGTGATCTGGACAGTACACTGGATACGGACAGTAATCTGGACGTTGACAGTAATCTGGACAATCGCAGTCATCTGGACGGTACACTGGACACGGACAGTAATCTGGACGTTGACAGTAATCTGGACAATCGCAGTCATCTGGACGGTACACTGGATACGGACAGTAATCTGGACGTTGACAGTAATCTGGACGTTGACAGTAATCTGGAAATCGCAGTGATCTGGACGGTACACTGGATACGGACAGTAATCTGGACGTTGACAGTAATCTGGACGTTGACAGAAATCTGGAAATCGCAGTGATCTGGACAGTACACTGGACACGGACAGTAATCTGGACGTTGACAGTAATCTGGACAATCGCAGTGATCTGGACATTACACTGGACACGGACAGTAATCTGGACGTTGACAGTAATCTGGACAATGGCAGTGATCTGGACAGTACACTGGATACGGACAGTAATCTGGACGTTGACAGAAATCTGGACAATCGCAGTGATCTGGACAGTACACTGGACACGGACAGTAATCTGGACGTTGACAGTAATTTGGACAATCGCAGTGATCTGGACAGTACACTGGACACGGACAGTAATCTGGACGTTGACAGAAATCTGGACAATCGCAGTGATCTGGACAGTACACTGGACACGGACAGTAATCTAGACGTTGACAGAAATCTGGACAATCGCAGTGATCTGGACAGTACACTCTACACGGACAGTAATCTGGACGTTGACAGTAATCCGGACAATCGCAGTCATCTGGACAGTACACTGGATACGGACAGTAATCTGAACGTTGACAGAAATCTGGACAATCGCAGTCATCTGGACAGTACACTGGACACGGACAGTAATCTGGACGTTGACAGTAATCTGGACAATCGCAGTGATCTGGACAGTACACTGGACACGGACAGTAATCTGGACGTTGACAGTAATCTGGACAATTGCAGTGATCTGGACAGTACACTGGATACGGACAGTAATCTGGACGTTGACAGTAATCTGGACAATCGCAGTGATCTGGACAGTACACTGGATACGGACAGTAATCTGGACGTTGACAGTAATCTAGACGTTGATAGTAATCTGGACAATCGCAGTGATCTGGACAGTACACTGGATACGGACAGTAATCTGGACGTTGACAGTAATCTAGACGTTGACAGTAATCTGGACAATCGCAGTGATCTGGACAGTACACTGGACACGGACAGTAATCTGGACGTTGACAGTAATCTGGACAATCGCAGTGATCTGGATATTACACTGGATACGGACAGTAATCTGGACGTTGACAGTAATCTGGACAATCGCAGTGATCTGGACATTACACTGGATACGGACAGTAATCTGGACGTTGACAGTAATCTGGATAATCGCAGTGATCTGGACAGTACACTGGATACGGACAGTAATCTGGACGTTGACAGTAATCTGGACAATCGCAGTGATCTGGACAGTACACTGGATACGAACAGTAATCTGGACGTTGACAGTAATCTGGACAATCGCAGTGATCTGGACAGTACACTGGATACGGACAGTAATCCGGACAATCGCAGTGAACTGGACAGTACACTGGATACGGACAGTAATCTGGACGTTGACAGTAATCTGGACGTTGACAGTAATCTGGACAATCGCAGTGATCTGGACAGTACACTGGATACGGACAGTAATCTGGACGTTGACAGTAATCTGGACAATGGCAGTGATCTGGACAGCACACTGGACACGGACAGTTAATCTGGACGTTGACAGTAATCTGGACAATCGCAGTGATCTGGACAGTACACTGGACACGGACAGTAATCTGGACAATCGCAGTGATCTGGACAGTACACTGGATACGGACAGTAATCTGGACAATCGGAGTCATCTGGACATCACAGTGATCTGGACATTACACTGGACAAGGACAGTAATCTGGACAGTCGCAGTCATCTGGACAGTACACTGGACACGGACAGTAATCTGGACGTTGACAGTAATCTGGACGTTGACAGAAATCTGGACAATCGCCGTGATCTGGACAGTACACTGGATACGGACAGTAATCTGGACGTTGACAGTAATCTGGACAATCGCAGTGATCTGGACAGTACACTGGACACGGACAGTAATCTGGACGTTGACAGTAATCTGGACAATCGCAGTGATCTGGACAGTACACTGGACACGGACAGTAATCTGGACGTTGACAGTAATTTGGACAATCGCAGTGATCTGGACAGTACACTGGATACGGACAGTAATCTGGACGTTGACAGTAATCTGGACAATCGGAGTCATCTGGACATCACAGTGATCTGGACATTACACTGGACAAGGACAGTAATCTGGACAGTCGCAGTCATCTGGACAGTACACTGGACACGGACAGTAATCTGGACAGTGGCAGTCATCTGGATACACAGGTGATGTTCAGATTGATCGGCCAGGTTACTGTCAATGTGAAGATAACTCACCGTCCAGTTAATTGAGTCTAGCTTGCTTTCAGGGTTCAGAGTATTGTCAGTTTCCAGATGTCTAGTGCTGCTTCAACGAGACGCCTTACCGAAGGTAAGTAAGCCGGCTGCCCGAGCCATTATAGTCATACGGGTCAACCAGTCGTTGCACTATCCTCTTCATGCTGAACGCCAAGCGAGGAAGTTACAACTTCCTCTTTTAACTAAACTTTGTGTATGCCCATCACAAAAAGCATTGCACATGTATATATTATCGTTATCTCGTACAAGTCTTGTATAACTTGTATAACTGCTTTCTTAGGCTATGATGGTGGTCAGCATCATGGTGGACAAAAACCGGACAGAAAGTCTAGAATATAGCCAGCGTACAGATTACTATCAATGCCCATATTATAGTCAGTGTGCAGGTTGCTGTCATTTTAAATATTACCGTTCGTGTCCAGATTTTTGCTGATTAGTAGATTACTGCCAGTGTGCAGGCTGCTGTCAGTTTCAAGATTACAGTTGGTGTCAAGATTACAGTCAGTGTCCAGATTACTGTCATTTTAAAGATTAGAGTCAGTGTCCAAAATTACTGTCAGTGTGCAGGTTGCTGTTAGTTTCAAGATTACAGTTGGCGTCCAGATTACAATCAGTGTCCAGGTTGCTGTCAGTTTCAAGATGACAGTTTGTGTCCAGATTACTGTCAGTGTCCAGATTACTGTCTGTTTGCAGGTTGCTGTCAGTTTCAAGATTACAGTCAGTGTCCAGATTACTGTCAGTGAGCAGGTTGCTCTCAGTTTAAAGATTACAGTTAGTGTCCAGATTACTGTCAGTGTCCAGATTACAGTCAGTGTCCAGATTATTGTCAGTGTCCAGGTTGTTGTCAGTTTCAAGATGACAGTTATTGTCCGGATTTTTGCGGATAAGTAGAGTACTGTCAATAATATAAAACAATATATAATAAAATAAAAGAATTTGCACATCCATTTAGGTTGTCTAAATTGTTTTCCAAGCAGCAGAAAATGATCGATTTTTATGCGACGTGTGGATATTTCTTCAGTTATGTGTATATGTACACGAGGAAGGGGGGAGGGGTCGTTACCAGCCACATTAAGCGTGTTGTTGAATATCTCTTTGGTCAGTTTGCTGTCAGCGTCCAGTTTACTGTTGGTGTCCAGATTATTGTTAGTGCTCAGTTTACTGTTGGCGTCCAGATTATTGTTAGTGCTCAGTTTACTGTTGGTGTCCAGATTATTGTCAGTGTCCGGTTTACTGTTGATGTCCAGATTATTGTTAGTGCTCAGTTTACTGTTGGTGTCCAGATTATTGTTAGTGCTCAGTTTACTGTTGGTGTCCAGATTATTGTTAGTGCTCAGTTTACTGTTGATATCCAGATTATTGTTAGTGCTCAGTTTACTGTTGGTGTCCAGATTATTGTTAGTGCTCAGTTTACTGTTGGCGTCCAGATTATTGTTAGTGCTCAGTTTATCAGTTTACTGTTGGTGTCCAGATTATTGTTAGTGCTCAGTTTACTGTTGGTGTCCAGATTATTGTTAGTGCTCAGTTTACTGTTGGTGTCCAGATTATTGTTAGTGCCCAGTTTACTGTTGGCGTCCAGATTATTGTTAGTGCTCAGTTTACTGTTGGTGTCCAGATTATTGTTTGTGCTCAGTTTACTGTTGGTGTCCAGATTATTGTTAGTGCTCCGTTTACTGTTGGTGTCCAGATTATTGTTAGTGCTCAGTTTACTGTTGGCTTCCAGATTATTGTTAGTGCTCAGTTTACTGTTGGTGTCCAGATTATTGTTAGTGCTCAGTTTACTGTTGGTGTCCAGATTATTGTTAGTGCTCAGTTTACTGTTGATATCCAGATTATTGTTAGTGCTCAGTTTACTGTTGGTGTCCAGATTTTTGTTAGTGCTCAGTTTACTGTTGGCGTGCAGATTATTGTTAGTGCTCAGTTTATCAGTTTACTGTTGGTGTCCAGATTATTGTTATTGCTCAGTTTACTGTTGGTGTCCAGATTATTGTTAGTGCTCAGTTTACTGTTGGTGTCCAGATTATTGTTAGTGCTCAGTTTACTGTTGGTGTCCAGATTATTGTTAGTGCTCAGTTTACTGTTGGTGTCCAGATTATTGTTAGTGCTCAGTTTACTGTTGGCGTCCAGATTATTGTTAGTGCTCAGTTTACTGTTGGTGTCCAGATTATTGTTTGTGCTCAGTTTACTGTTGGTGTCCAGATTATTGTTAGTGCTCCGTTTACTGTTGGTGTTCAGATTATTGTTAGTGCTCAGTTTACTGTTGGCTTCCAGATTATTGTTAGTGCTCAGTTTACTGTTGGTGTCCAGATTATTGTTAGTGCTCAGTTTACTGTTGGCGTCCAGATTATTGTCAGTGTCCAGTTTTTTGTTGATGTCCAGATTACTGTCAGTGTTCAAATTACATTTAGTGCCCCGATTTCTGTCAGTGCTCAGTTTACTGTTAGTGTCCAGTTTACTGTCAGTGTCCAGGCTACTGTCAGTGTGCAGTTTTCTGTTGATGTCCAGATTACTGTGAGTGTTCAAATTACATTTAGTGCCCCGATTTCTGTCAGTGGTCAGTTTACTGTTAGTGTCCAGTTTACTGTCAGTGTCCAGACTACTGTCAGTGTGCAGTTTTCTGTTGGTTTCTAGATTACTGTCAGTGTCCAGATTACTGTCAGTGACCAGATTACCGTCAGTGCTCAGGCTACTGTCAGTGACCAGATTACTGTTAGTGTCCGGGTTAGTGTCAGTTATCAGGCTATTATCAGTGTCTTAATTTCTATCAGTGAGCAGATTACTGCCGGTGTCTAGAATAATGTCCAGTGACCAGATTATTGGGACCTGTCGGCTCCTTATTTTAGGGGAACAGAAAACGATTTGTCTTGGCACTGAAGCCGTTTATATTTCCAAGTTGTAGATCATGATCGATTTACATGCCAATTTCATTGAAGCACTCGGGATTGTGTGATCAGTTGCTTATAACCAGCGTTTTTCTCAATTCACAGACACTTGAAGGCATACCAGATTTTGTCTATGCTCGGCCACTGCTAAACCAAATTGCATATCCACTTTATGTGGGAAATACTTGTACTGATCTCTAACTATACTAATCTGGCTTTGTCCACTGTATATTTTTTATAAATATAACTTTCTCGACCTCTTGTTCGAAACTCGATAAGTAAAATATTTACTTCAGTGTCACGGTGACCGATACGTGTATGTTACAGAAGGTACAAGATGTAGGTTTCGGAAATAAAGTAAGTACAAAGTTATAAGCCTTATACGACGGTGGCCAGCATTATGGTGGGTAGAAACCAGGCAGAGCCCGGGGGAAACCCACGACCATCCGCAGGTTGCTGGCAGACCTTCTCACGTACGGCCGGAGAGGAAGCCAACATGAGCTGGTCTTGAACTCACAGTGACCGCACTGGTGAGAGGCTTCTGGGTCCCTACGCTGCGCTAGCGCGCTAACCGACTGAGCCACGGAGGCCCCTCGGAGTGTGTAGCTCACACCTGAGTAATAAACAAGCTGATGACAATACTGGAAATACATGCACATTCATCACCTTTTTTGTTTACCCAAAAGACATTGTCTATAGACCTACTAGATTACTCAAAGGTATTCTCAAAATACATTTTATTTAGTGATGGTCACAGCCAACCGGTCCTTTAATCATTCAAGCCAGCAAATCAGCCCAAAGGTCCGCGCTCAAGATAAGACAAATAACCGCATAGCATGTTGCTGAATACACTTGTATACGTGCACGTACAAGTACCCATATCGCCGTGTGAAAAAAGTTCTTCTTTTGTCAGCTTTTATTATAAAAACAACGGAGTTAAAATTCATAGCGTAGGAACATGTGCGAGACGCGTGCTGGGTTTTCTTTGGTGTGATGATTTGGTAACTGTTTGGGAATTAATACGATGAAAAAATAGCACTAAAAGGAAATATTCGTGAGAAATGATCAAAGACAAAAATCGATGTAACAAATGCGAGTATGGATCGGCTTCACAGTGTTTATTACATGTATGAACAACACGATTGCTTTTGCGCAGTTTGCCAAGCTCCGGAAGTGGTCCATTCCATGATCAGATAAGGGGCAAAGTTCTAACTGATGAGATCAGAAGAGAGTTTAATTTTAGGTGGCATTTTCCGTCCCAGTAGTGCTAAGCACACCACACTGCAATTTTGTATTGCTACAAGATAAAGAGTTATCCATATGTTAAGTTTATGTACAGGAATACACTGATACGTAAAATAATACAGGTTACAGTATGGCTAGTGATACTTCAGTGGAAAGTAGATGGTAACATGACCCAGCGATATGTGCAATAGAGCCAGCAAACACGAATCAGCTGATGTACTGGACCGATTGCGTTTAGAGAGAGCTTGCGATACCAGTATGCAATCTGTAAAGAATATTCGATTCTTCGTTTGAAGTTATTAGAACTGTCAGCGCAAAACGTTCGTGCATAAAGATGGAAGTACTGTGGTCTATTTATAGTTATGTTCAAATAATCAGCCCTCGATCGAATTGTCTGTATTTGAGTTCAGGATTTCTTTCTGCCTTTGTGCACATGACATTTGATACAACGTCACTTTTATTTTCAGTAATAAAAACAATGTTTACCGAAGAAACATTTTCCCTTTTTAGAAAAATAACCAACATTAGATCAACAGGAATCTGGTTTGTAGCTGGTCCAAGAGACGGCATACTGACATAAATTTGATTGTTTTCACGTATGATCACTATCAGGTGCTGATTAATTAATTAGGTACTATGTGGGTAGGATTTATTTGATTTATTTGATTGATGTATTACGCCGTAGTCAAGAATGTTTCACTAATAGGACGCCAGCAAACATTATGGTGAAAGAAAACCGGGAAGAGCCCACGACAATTCCCAGGTTGTTGCAAAGACTTCAAACTTGCAAAGTACGACTGGCACGCTACCCAGTTGGTCATGGCGCCTTATGATGGTAGATATATACAGGTCTATGTCATGTGAACTGTTTTTGGGTGGTTGACTTGTTTTTAAATACGGTACAAATTTAGTGAGACGCCGATCCTGGTGAAAGGCTACAAAAATGTCATGATAATGTATTTTATAATGTTTTGGTGTGTAGTGAAAATAGAGGATTTGTAGAAATTCGAGAAAACAAAAAGTCTTTAAAAGTCGGCAATGAGAATAGAAAGTTGTTACCCCATGGCGACTCATTCTGTTTACAACAATAACGGCATTTATCAGATATATCAGAGTTACAAGGCTCTTTTTACCTGTCGTATATTTCGAGAATGAAATGCGAAGTTATGATGAGAGGTTATAGCGACCCGAATTAGGCTAATGTCTGATTAAGAATAACATTTGTACTGAAGGCTAGAGACTTTAAAACATTACAGATTGAAAAACAGCCTTTGATCATTGTTGGGTCAAGTTAGACTATTGCCTTTATAAGACTGAACCAAATATGAGACGGTTGCGGCCATCTTGGGGGAGCAAAAGGGATTTTTGTACAGGGCTTTATCCAGAGAGAATTCTGCATTACAATCGATACCCTTGAATTTAGTCTATTAGGCAACATGACTTTACTTTCCACACTTTTTAAATATCTTTTTATAACTTTTATAGCTTTTGAAAGTTTTGATAGTAAAGTTATCAACCTGCAGTTTTTCGTGGGATTTAAACAAATACATCAGTGTGTTACACAAGAAAAAGTGCTGAGTACTGATTAAGATGTCAGAGTACGTGAATCTAGTAGCTTTGAAATTTTGGCTCGTTGCGACCTTGGAGTCTTTACCTGTATGGGATGGTGTTCGAATCTAGTGTCGCTACTTCAACTGCGGTTTAAATGTATGATTTATTTATTTATTTATTTGATTAGTGTTTTACGCCGTACTCAAGAGTATTTCACATACGATGGCGACCAGCATTATGGTGGGAGGAAACCGGGCACAGCCCGGGGAAAACCTACGACCATCCGCAGGTTGCTGGAAGACCTTTCTACTCACGGCCGGACAGGAAGCCAGCATGAGCTGGATACATGTATGAAGTAAATGTGTTTGTCAAGTACCTGGCAAAGGGTGGTGGCTATACACTTATCAATATACAAGTACACATGCGGTTAACAGCCCAATCGATTGCGCTGAATTGAAAGAACTGTGCTTGGTAGAACCGTTTTCTTCACACACCTTCACGATAAAGTCGTGCTGGAAACGATGTCAAACTGCTAAGGATTTGAAAACAATGGCACAACCAGACAAATGGATAAATATTTGAATTATATCATAGAATAGCTCCTTCGAGATTGGATGGTTGTAACAGAAGATGTGAGACATGTTTTCAAGATTCATTGTGATTGCTTCAGTAAAACTACATACACCTCATGATCGATCATTCTCTCGTCCGATCTTCCCACGTTCCTGCCACGTGGTCAACACGGTGTCCTAAAGCTGACCACAATGACGTAATACCTATAAAGTAACAAAGCGATTTACACTGTCCTCGATTGTCCTCCACATTCGGCTTCCGCGTATAGTTGACTGCTTTTTGGCGTGGGCGGTGTCCTAAAATTGACGATAAAGGCGTAATTCTTAAGAACAGAGGATCCTCAAACTCAAGTGATCGCCGTTGTTGATATGCAAATATTACAACGTGTAAATAAATAAAATACTGGATATTGACAGGATGCGATAAAGCCTCTGGTCAGAGTAACATATATAAGGACTTGTGAATAAGGATGAGTTACAAAAACTAAATAGAAGTTAGTTTTTACACGTCAAATATATGACAGAAATCTGTAAAATTACAGGAAGATTAGGCATGTCACTTAGTGGGCAGTTTGGTGGGCAACTTCTCCCCCTCCTTTAGCGTTTTATAACGTACTAAAGAACATTTCACTTATACGACGTTGGCCAGCATTATGGTGGAGGGGAACCATAGCACGTGGAAAAACACCACCATCTGCACGTTGGTGACAGACTTTCTCCACGAAATGGTGAGAGGTTCCTTTGTCATTGCGCTAATCAACAGATCACGGAAGTCCTGCTGACTAATATATCAAACTGAGTTGTTCTATGGCTATTTCACTTCACACACACACACACAGAAAAAGACGTTTGTCCGTGCTTCAATCTTTTGTAACAGAAATATGTGTACTCCACATTTATTTAACACACGTTTGTGTTGGGGTAACACATTCCTGTGTTGAATGAAACAACACAGGTTGCTCTATTAGACAGAGTGGCTCTCACCAAGCCTAAATGAGAAAATGTGAGAAACTGTTGGGAAAACTATAGAAGAAATATAGGAAACTGCAGACATGATACCTATAGATGACACATTATTTATGTGATTGTTATATCAATCAATACTCCAAGATCCTTTGGGATTATACAATCGTGATAGGGTTTTAGGGCTAAAAGGAACTGGTAAGTCACAGGCCAGGATTGAACGCGCAGGGTGATGTAGTACTCCTAACCTGGCTATAATAATCAGCATGTAAATATACTGAACTGAGAATGACTCACAAACAGTTAAGTATGTACCTATACTGAACTGAGAATGGACTCACAAACAGTTAAGTATGTACCTATACTGAACTGAGAATGACTCACAAACAGTTAAGTATGTACCTATACTGAACTGAGAATGACTCACAAACAGTTAAGTATGTACCTATATTGAACTGAGAAGGGCTCACATACAGTTTAGCATGTACCTATACTAAATGAGAACAGCTCACATACAGTTCAGCAGAAATGGCTTAAACCCTTAAAACAGTACCCGTAAAATCTTGGAATCGTATTTTTTAATTGGTGCAATGGCGAATACTCGGTCGACTGCTTGACCTCCCCAAAAATTGGTTCTTGAATCCAGTACCTTCATTGTTGGACATAGTGTGGGCTACGACGTACCGGACTGGCGGAAATTTAAAGTGCAACAAGGCTTAAATATATGCCAAAAATTGTTCTTAACATTAACTGAACACGAGATTTTGTGTATTGACAGCTTGAAATTAATTTACAGCTACAAGGAATCAGCTGAACAATATTATATTGTTTGTGTGGGAGGATACTGTCTCTCTATACAAGTGATCGACGTTTTGGCCTTTATCATTCCCTTGTACTGAGGTGATATCAATTCAGAATTGCTCGAAGAAACCGTTTTCGACGGGTACACCTTTGGCACTTTTTGGACACCGTAGGCAACAGGAAAGATTCCCAGGATAGTGAATGAATCGATTCAGAGCGGGTGAAGGTGTTCAGATGTTGGCAGAAGGGTCAAATGTTTGAAATAGTAAAGAAAGTTTTCGCCGTTCAGCTGAAAGAGGAAAGTAAGTTACCATTGATCCGATAGATCGAAAGCATAATGTTTGAATCCACTCCAAAACGTCTGTATACAATACATTGTAGGATTTATTGTCCTTGATATGTGTGTTATCTTGCACACATTTCCAGTTTCTAAATGCACTCACTGGATCACAGATCACTGGATATGTATGCTGTCTGGTGATCGCGCCTGGGATGAATGGCTGTACATGGGAATATTTTTCAATGTCAACAGAGCGTCAGGAAAACTTTCTGAACATAGAAAATGTAGACTGTCATTATAAGCTACATTAGCGGCCATCAGATATGTGATGAAAAATTGATACATTACAATTCGTCTAAGAGGAATGCATTATCTTAGAATAAGATGGGTGTGCAAACAATACCGGTGATGTATACTCTTTTGATCGTGATATTTATGATATATATTTTCAGAATAAAATTAGCATTCCATTTTATAATATTCTTATAAATGCCTGGACTTCAGACACTGACTCTCATAACTCTGCTCCCGTGGCATCGCCTGAAGGCAAAGGTAAGTAACTATACCGTATAGGTTCACTTTGTATCACTCTTGGTTAATCTTTGCTACCGACCACTATGATTTCATGCTGTCATTGCTTCTGGACTAATGCCCTAAAATGTGAAAATTTGGTGAAAATTGAAGACACAGTTGATAATGATTACTTACCTTGATAGTTGAGTTAACACATTATTTAATACTGATGGAAAACAAAATAAAATTGCTTCGTGCGTTCATATTTTTGTTGGGTAAAATAACCAGGTACTCTTTTTGCAAAGAATACTACCTTTAATCCAAGTTAGTCGATATGGAAAATAAATTAATCCTTCTGTTTATTGTAGTGTATAGTTATAAGACTATTGTCCTTGCCAACATTTGTGGTGTTATGCTCTCAGATATAACAATACCATGTGTCAGGAGCACCGGTCACCTTTCATACAGTTATTAACATTTTAAATTTGAGTGTAAGCCACCTTATCAAAAGTGTTGAAATTATGCGACTCACAGTCTAGCTAGGGTTGTTATCGATAACGTCCTGGGACGTCAATAACACTTCATTCAGCCTAATACGATAAATGTTATTACGTTTACCGGGCAACAATTAGAGAAGAATGTATTGAACAAGGAGTAGAACTGACATCATTCAAACACAGAAAATAGCACTCTCCTTAAATGCTGTTAATTAAATTGTGGTTTCTTTTGGGGCATAGATTACAGCTGCGTGGATCGAAACATAAATATACAGTTAGGCGTGCAGCTTCAGGTAAATTTCGTGATTACTTACATGAACTACAAGACGTTGTTCTAGCGACTTCAACGTTCTCTCCATACTGGGATCTCTCCATACTCTATCAAAGCCATTGCTTTGATCTAGAAGAGCACTGTATATATGTTGTTTTATAATTTGCTCAACAAACTGAAAAAAATAATCTATAAACTGAGTATCTCGTTAGTTGTAGAAAAGACCTCACTAAGTTCTGGCTGACAAGAAGACAATATATTATCATTATCTAAATTCATAGACAAATGATGAAGCCTGGATAATACTTGAGTAAATATTATTAGACAATAAAAGGCTAGGATTCTTGGGATGACCATTTTCCCTGGCGACTGGAGAAATTATTACAATACAATTGTCCTTTGGGGACATAATCAATGTATAGAGTGACAATGAAGTAATGCAGAATTATTTCTTTCATGCATGGGAATTGGACTTAACATACTACTGGGCTGAGTTTGTTTCCCTCGGCACTTAACATTTCAATTAATATTCCTGTGCTATCGCTTCCATATTTCCAGGAGAATTTTACTGGCTTGACATCTACTCTTGTCAAATTTATCAGTATAGATGCCTTCATATGCTGAATCTCTGACGGAATCAGTTACCGAGATTTAAGATTAAGATTCTCTGTAAACTTTCGAGAAGGTGCTAAAGCAAAATGCTCTCGGTGACTGGTAGATTCATGGGAATGGTAATACTTTCATCTACATCTTAATTGTGAAAATTTAGCAAATCGAATTTTACTTAGAATTTTCAGGTTGAAACCAAGACACCAGGGACATGTCCGTTTTGTTGGCAGTTCTGTGCCTCCTGGTTGCGCCCCCTGGCGGCCAAGGTGAGTTTTGCCTCAGTCATACTTCTACTTGCAGTAATTTTGTCTTCATAGTTCACAAATTTGACTGGAAAGTGACTTTGGTGGGAGAGTTATCTTTCCATGTTTTTTTTCAAAGCGCACTGTGTATTGTAATATACCAGCATAGCAGTGTTACTGAACGACAAGTACATACATTGTTATGTCGCGAACTGATCTGTACTGAAACATAAATTCAAAACCATTCGTGATTTTTTCCGTATTTTTTCTTCTAAGTTTTGAATGAATGGTTTGTACGGTTTAAGCCTTATCTTACACAGAAATGACATATTGCCTTCTCCCATCCCCTTAGCTACAACAGGGCAGATGTGCTCGAAACAAACTTGCAAGTATGTTAACCATTTGGGTCTTTTTTTTTGATTGTCATGAACTCCCTAAATGTACCAGGCTACTGGAATGGTAAAACGCTAACAACTTGGACCCAGGAAACGCTGTACGCAAACAGCTTTCATTATGGATACTGTGGCTGCTTCTAACATATGCCAGTGAATAGCACTTGGCAACGGTAACTGGTCTAATTAGTCAATCACTCGCTCAATCTGTATTGCCCTTGTTTACAGCTCAGTGTCAGACGGGTGAGGCAGAAGTGTTGACGACTGTCGTATGTGAACCTACATCTATTTGCTCTCCAGTTCCAGGAAATCTTCTAAGCATTGAACCTCTCTCTGTATTCTTCACTGACGGTTCCTTTTGTTCCCACGGCATAGATTTTAATGACCAACTCTTTACGACAGTGAACTTTTCGTCTTCCTCCAACATTTGTGAAGTAAAAGTGAGAAGCTGTGTGCAAAGGAAAAACCTTTTTCATATATCCCCTTTATCTAAGTACGGCGAGGCAATGGGAAATTGTAGGAAAGTGTTGTCGCTGTCGATGTCGATGTACATGCACGTTGGTATGCGGGAAAGCTTTTTATGTCAAGGTGAGGTAATTTCGTTCCATGAAGTCGCAGAGAGATGTTTTGTGTTTGTATATTTTTAGTAGATCTTCCTGATGAATTTATTCTTAATTCTGAGATTATATATGATTTTCTGCGAAATATCCAGGTTTAGACGTAGCAAAGTTCTACGCATGTGGCGCTAGAATAGGACGTTTTGGGTTATGCTGTTTTATACAGTTTTCACTTCATCTTCATAGAAGTTATTGGTCTGGATAAATGTGCTAGGAAGGATCAGGCGTCTTAGTTTGAAGATTTTATTTTATATTTTTTTTTCAAAATTATCGCGTTTTCGACTTTGCCAGTTTCGATCCTTGTAGCCTCATAGTAAGGTTTTATATACACTAGAGTATAATGAACAAGTTGGGACAAATAATTAAATTAGTCTTGTTTCCGATTAGTATGGAAGTTCATTAATTATTTACTGGATGAAGGATTTTAAGCGGTCGAAGAATATATCACTCATAGACGACAGATGAGTGTATGGTTGGAGGAAACTGGACTAAGTCTATTGAACTGTACCTGATCTAACAACTGGAGATAAATCATTGGTTGACAAACTGCCATCTGCCGCCAGATTGGCGCTTTATACAACTTTGCCAGTGAGGCTAATGAATATTCGAATAAAGCTCTGCATGTCTCGGGATGTCAGTTGTCATGCATGAAGCCCGTTTTGTTTTAGTCAGACCACATTTCTCTTTGGTAAATTTATAATCAGTTATGTACTAACGTTCCATCTGCGTATTTTTCAGGCCAAATGACTAATACCGAAGGTGAATATTGTGGTAACGATATTACCGACATTATAGCGATATTAGTGATATTAGTGATAGTAGCGATACTAGCGATAGTATAGCCATATTAGTGATAGTAGGGATACTAGCGATAGTATAGCCATATTAGTGATAGCGATACTAGCGATAGTGTAGCCATATTAGTGATAGTAGCGATACTAGCAATAGTATAGCCGTATTAGTGATAGTAGCGATACTAGCGATAGTGTAGCCATATTAGTGATAGTAGCGATACTAGCAATAGTATAGCCATATTAGCGATAGTATAACGATAGTACTGATAGTAGCGATAGTGGTGGTAGTATAGCGATAGTAGTGAAAGGAGCGATATTAGCGATAGTAGTGATAGTATAGCGATGTTAGTGATAGCGGTAGTATAGCGATATTGGTGATAGCCATAGTATAGCGATATTAGTGATAGTAGCGATATTGGAGATTTTATAGTGATATTAGCGATAGTGTAGCGATATTAGTGATACTAACGCTAGTAGTGACACACTATAGCGATATTAGTGAAAGTAGCGATATTAGCGATTGTATAGCGATATTAGCGTGAGTGTAGCGATATTAGTGATACTAACGATAGTAGCGATACACTGTAGTATAGCGATATTAGCAATAGTAGCGATGTTAGTGATAGTAGCGATGGTGACGATACACTGTAGTATAGCGATATTAGTGAAAGTAACGATGTTAGCGATTGTATAGTGATATTAGCGATAGTGTAGCGATATTAGTGATAGTAACGATGGTAGTGATACACTGTAGTATAGCGATATCAGTGATATTAGCGATAGTGGTGATACACTGCAGTATAGCGATATTAATGATAGTAGCGATATTAGTGATATTAGCGATAGTGGTGATACACTGTAGTATAGCGATATTAGTGATAGTGTCGATATTTGCTATGGTATAGCGATATTAGCGATAGTATAGCGATATTAGTGATAGGAGCGATAGTGGTGATACACTGTCGTATAGCGATATTAGTAATAGTACCGATGTTAGTGATAGTAGCGATGGTGATGATACACTGTAGTAAAGCGATATTTGTGAAAGTAGCGATGTTAGCGATTGTATAGCGATATTAGCGATAGTGTAGCGATATTAGTGATAGTAACGATAGTAGTGATACACTGTAGTATAGCGATATCAGTGATAGTAGCGATAGTGGTGATACACTGTAATATAGCGATATTAGTGATAGTAGCGATATTAGTGATAGTAGCGATAGTGGTGATACACTGTAGTATAGCGATATTAGATATAGTGTCGATATTAGCGATTGTATAGCGATATTAGCGATAGTGTAGCGTTATTAGTGATATGAGCGATAGTGGTGATACACTGTAGTATAGCGATATTAGGGATAGTAGCGATAGTAGTGATATACTGTAGTATGGCGATATTAATGATAGTGGCAATATTAGGTATTGTATAGCGATATTAGTGATACTAACGATAGTAGTGATACACTGTAGTATAGCGATATTAGTGATAGTAGCGATAGTGGTGATACACTGTAGTATAACGATATTAGTGATAGTAGCGATATTAGCGATTGTATAGCGATATTAGCGATAGTGTAGCGATATTAGTGATACTAACGATAGTAGCGATGGTGGCAATAGTAGTGATAGTAGATAAATACTGATGTTAACAGTAGTAGCCATAGATACTACTATTAGTTAGATGGTACATGTAGCGATAGTAGTGAAAGCAGCGACAGTAGCTATATTAGCGATATTAGCGATATTAGCGATAGCAGTAATGGTAATGATAGTGGTGACAGCGAAAATAGCAATAGTAATGATAGAAAAAACATTAGCGATAAAAGTGATAGCGATAGTGGAATGGTAGTAACCACAGTGGTAATAATACAAATAGTAACGACAAAAGCAATATTTTATTCAGTCAGTCGATACCCAGGATTCCTTGTTAATTTTTTTATCAAATTTTGTTGTTTAAGCATCGACCAAGAGTTGCGTAAAGTTGTCTGCTTATCATTATTATGTATCGTGTTGAGGTGTATATAATAGTTTTTAGGTCAGTGGATGAAATTGGTACCGATAACTGGCGGAATCAGTCGATCAGTCAGTTCAAATAATCTTTGCCTACAGCTCTGTGCCAGGCCGGTGAGGTGGAAATGAAGACGAATGCTACATGACTCATGACTGATATGACTGGATTCTTTTTGAGCGGACCTTGCCTTGGAGATGAAAACTCTGCTCTTCCGAGACTATTAGAAGTTTTAGGTCTTTACGCCCCAATGACTGTGCCTATAAATTTTCATCCGCCACGGATGTAAAAGCCTTTGGTTTTGGCACCACTTGCAAGATTGAAGTGACAAGCTGTGTTTCAGGTAAGTTTCACACCTCATCTGTATCTTTCACCTGGCAGGTGTATGTCTTTTTGTCCATGCAGAGCGATTTTATTTTGTTCCTTATTCGAGTTGTGTTTAACGTCATACTCAAAAATGATTCTTTCAGTGTTACTGGTGAAAGAAAAGGCAGTAGACCACCGCTTCACTTCAGACACGTGATAAACCTTCTGACTTAAAGCCACAGTCGTAGCAGCATTACCTGTACCATCATTAGTCAGAGTCTGACTAGATCAGGAAAAGAAGAACGATCGATAACCAAGTGGCCTACCGAGGGCTACGCGATCAATATTGCAGTGGTGTAAAACTATTTTAGCACTTGTGCTTTAAATGTATACAGGCCATGATTATCGATATCGACAGTCCTGACATATAGTAGGATTGTCATCTTGACGAAGCTAGCGGAATCTACCAGCCATAATGAACAACAATCTTCAACTATAATGAACAAATTGGACAAACCATTGTTTAATTCGCCTGGTTTTGATTGATTGATTGATTTATTTGATTGGTGCTTTACGCCGTACTCAAGAATATTTCACTTACACGACTGCGGCCAGCATTATGGTGGGAGGAAAGCGGGCAGTGCCCGGGGGAAACCCACGACCATCCGCAGGTTGCTGGCAGACCTTCCCACTTACGGGCGGAGAGGAAGCCACCATGAGCTGGACTTGAGCTCACAGCGACCGCAATGGTGAGAGGCTTCTGGGTCATTACGCTGCGCTAGCGCGCTAACCAACTGAGCCACGGAGGCCCCCGCCTTGTTTTGAGACAGTATTCAAGTTGCCATTCATTATACTTGTTTCATTGAGGGGTTTGCAGCGCATTCAGAAATATGTCTTTTATACGGCAGTAGTGTGCATGGATGTAGAACACTGGACAAAGCCTTGATCTAATAACTGTGTAGAAATGACCTAACTTGTTCTTCAACAAATTGTCATTTGCCACAAGTTCGACGCTCTAGAAAACTTGGCCAGTGAGAGTGATTGATGTTGAAATGAGTGGATGAAAAAAGTCCTCATGAAGTCCGATTTCGATTTATTTATTTCCCTTTTCTCTCTCCTAAGTTCAAAGTTATGGGCCGTTCTTTATCGATGCTCGATTTTTCATCCTTTTCAGACCCTGGGGAGGGCGACAATGGTGATGGGTGTGGCTGCGATGATAGCGACAGCAGCGATGGAGGCAATTCGTACTAATTAATAAGCAACAACCCAGGCTTGTTATCCATTATTAGCGACCGGAAATGATATTCGTGTAGTGCTCACCTGACATTTTGTTCTCAATAACAAAGCACATTAAATTTATTGTTTTAATGAATAATGTTTTATTAATCATAATCTTTGTGGATTGCCATTTTCCAAGGTTTACAAACTGGTGTTTGTAAAATTAATTTCTCTTAACACTGGGTCATTAGTATGACCTATCGGTAAATGAGTACATATAATGCATATTTGGACCAACCAACGAGGTGCCAGGTTCGAACCCAGCTCGTGGTGGTTTAGTCGAGGCTTTAGTCATCAGCTCTTTTCGATGAGGTTCCCGACAGAAGGCTGTGGCTTCCTCCGAACACTCCGGTTTTCTCCATATATATTAGCAGCAATTGTCATCCTGCCATAGGAAATGGTCACCCTATCAACAGTAATGGTCACCCTATCAAAAGTAATTATGACCCTATCGTCAGTAACTGTGACCCTTTCACCAGTAACTGTCACCCTATCAGCAGTAACTACCACGTTATAACCAGGAACCCTATGGCCAGAAATTATCACCCTATCATCAGTAACTGTCACTCTTTCACCAGTAATTGTCACCTCATCACCAGTAACTATCACCATATCAGCAGTAATTATCACCTTATTACCTGTACCTGTCAACCTATCACCAGTAATTATCACCCTATCACGAGAACTATCACCCTATCAGCCATAACTATCACCTCATGACCAGTAACTATCACTCTATCAGCAGTAATTGTCACCTCATCAGCAGTAACTATCACCATATCAGCAGTAATTGTCACCCTATCACCTGTACTTTTCAACCTATCCCCAGTAATTATCACCCTATCACGGGTAACTATCACCCTATCAGCCATAACTATCACCCTATGACCAGTAACTGTCACTATATGGCTAGTAATTATTACTCTATCAGCAGTAACTTTAACTTTATCAGCAGTAATTTTCACCAGTCAGGAGTAATTGTCATTCTATATCAGCAGTAACTATCCCCCTATCACCAGTTACCTATTATCGGTAACTGTTACCCTATCACCTACACCTGTCACCTTATTACCAGTAACTGTCACTCTTTCACCTGTACATATTATCCTATCACCAGTAATTGTCACCCTCTTACCAGTAACTGTCACCCTAACACCAGTAATTATCACCATATTACCAATATCCGTCATCCTACCACCAATAATTGTCACCTATCACTTGTAACTGTCACCCTGTCTGGAGTAATTGTCAACCTATCACCAATAATTGTCACCTATCACCCTAACTGCAACCCTATCACCTGTAACGGTCATCCTATCACCAGTAACTGTCACCCTATCATCAATAATTGTCTCCTATCACCCTAACTGCCACCCTATTACCTGTAACTATCACCCAGTCAGCAGTAATTATCACTCTACCATCAGTACATGTCACCCTATTACCAGTAACTGCCATCCTATCTCTAGTATCTGTCATCCTATCACCAGTAATTGTCAACCTATCACCAGTAACTGTCACCCTATCACCAGTAATTATCAACGTATTACCAGTATCTGTCATGCTATCACCAGTAATTGTCACCTATTACCTGTAACTGTCACCCTGTCAGCAGTAATTGTCACCCTATCACCAATAATTATCACCTATCACCCTAAATGCCACCCTATCAGCTGTAACTGTCACCTTGTCAACAGTAATTGTCACTCTATCACCAGTAATTATCACCGTATTACCAGTAACTGCCACCCGATTACCGATAATTGTCACCATATCACCAGTAATTGTCAACCTATCACCAGTAACTGTCACCCTATTACCTGTAGCTTTCCCGCTATTACCAGTAATTGTCACCCTCTCACCTGTACCTGCCACCCTATCACCAGTAACTGTCACCCTGTTAACAATAATTGTCACCCTATCGCCTGTACCTGTCACCCTATCACCAATAATTGTCACCTATCACCCTAACTGCTACCCTATCATCTGTAACTGCCACAATGTCACTCTATCACCAATACATGTCACCTTATTACCAGTAACTGTCACCCTATCACCAGTATCTGTCATCCTATCACCAGTAATTGTCACCTATCACTTGTAACTGTCACCCTGTCAGCAGTAATTGTCACCCTATCACCAATAATTGTCACCTTATCACCTGTAACTGTCACCCTGTCAGCAGTAATTTTCACTCTACCACCAGTACATGTCACCCTTTTACCTGTAATTGTCACCCTATCACCAGTATCTGTCATCCTATCACCAGTAATTGTCAACCTATCACCAGTGACTGTCACACTATCACCAATAATTATCGCCGTATTACTAGTAACTGTCACCCTTTCACCAACAATTGCCACCTATCACCCTAACTGCCACCCTGTCACCTGTAACCGTCACCCTGTTAGCAGTAATTGTTACCCTATTACCGATAATTGTCACCCTATCACCAATAATTGTCAACTATCAGCTATAACTGTCACCCTGTCAGCAGTAATTGTCACCCTATCATCAATAATTATCACCTATCACCCTAACTGCCACCCTATCACCTGTAACGGTCACCCAGTCAGCAGTAATTGTCACTCTGTCACCAGTAATTATCACCGTATTATCGATAATTGTCACCTTATCACCTGTACCTGTCACCATATCACCAGTAATTGTAAACCTATCACCAGTAACTGTCACCCTATCACCAGTAATTATCACCCTATCACCAGTAATTGTCACCTATCAGCTGTAACTGTCACCCTGTCAGCAGTAATTGTCACCCTATCACCAGTAATTGTCACTGTATCAGCATTCATTGTCACTCTATCAGCAGTAAAAGTCACCTCGCTGTGAATTTGCTGATTTCATGCAGATTTCCTCTCAGGCCGTAGGTGGGAAGGTCTGCTGATCTTCCTCGTATGAGTGAAACGTGGGTTTCTCTCGGATTCTGCCCGGTTCCCTGCCACCACCATGCTGTCCTCTGTTGCATAAGTGAAATATTCTTCAGTACGGTTAAATACACGAATCAGTTACATAAGTAAATGCCACCCTATTGCCGGTAACTGTCACCCTATCAGCAATAACTGTCCGCCTACCAGCAGTAATTATTACTCTGTCAGCAGTAATTGTCACGTTATCAGCAATAACTGTTCGCCTACCAGCAGTAATTGTCATTCTCCATCACCAGTAATTCTCAACCCATCCGCAAAAAATTGTCAACCCATCCGCAGTAATTGTCAGCCTGTCAGCAGTAATTATCACTCTATATCAGCAGTAATTATCACTCTATATCAGCAGTAAGCTGATCACTGCTGTCTGACAGTAATTACTACATTTGTAAAATATAGACAGGATGTCAGCAAAGGAGCTTTTATTTATTGACAATCTATTTCAAGTAAAACATATATTTGTTTATATTGTAGGTTGCATTTAACGGCCGTTGTTTGGACCGGAAATTGATTGATACATAAAATCACGTATGCATGATTGATTGATTGATCAAAGTTACCTGACTGTGCTTGTATGTTTCCGTGGTCGTTATGACACGGATGTACTGCGGAATAGGATGTCATATCTGCGTCATGTCTGCTGTCCTCCACATAATAATTCACGGAGACGTCACAATAAATATGGCCACATAAAGACCGTTTTGATAAATGACATAAGAATCTCTTGTGACATTAATAACGTTTGTCATGTAGCATCGGAAACAAATAATTAATCCTCGAAAACGATATTGACTAGGTTTTGGATGGATGGTCCTAACGTTCCGTACAACTGCAAACCGGAACCCGGGTTTATCTGACGGCAATTGAGACCTACTGTGAAATACAACTATCCAATGCGTGAATGAGTATCCCGCAGTGAACCACGCACAAATCGCGACGTTTTGTTACGGACTGGCCAGTATAACAGTAATGCTTGAGAGATCCGTGGAATACCGTTTATGTATTACAGTAGAACATGACATTTTCTTTATACAACAATAGAAACACACAAACTAAATCATTTGAGTTTTCTATCGAAAAGAGAAAAACACGTTCACAAAAATACATAATGCTTTATACGAAAAATTTTGCTTTTCAAGGACGCCAGTGGAGATATTTTTGGAAAATAGCTTTGTCCCTTCTTAACGTGTATTCCGATCAAACATCGCAAACGAAAAAACCTCTATCTTTTGATATACTCTTCAACTAGATAGAAGATATGAGTCACTATATTTATGTTTCATCTCAAACTACAGAATCATGACAGATAAGCCAGAGAAAGGTGCCATTTGAAACGTAGCCGCCAAATGTGGCCGATCGGGCCACAAATGGTACTTTCCTCGCTTTGATGAGTCATGTGGTGGCCACAAGTTGTAATTCTTGTTATGAGATATCCCACATACCACGCAAAAGTCATTCCTTTGGCAAGCAGAAAACGACATCAGTCACCTGAAATGTTTACTATAAATGTTTATTGCTAGTAAGTGTAAGCTGACAGTCTTACCTACATATGTCTGGGCTACTAACAGGAACGCCACGGAAAACAAAATGTGTTAAAATGAAATAGAAATTATATTACTAAGGAAGGCCACAAATGACATTCGCTGCACTTTGAATGGCTTCAAGCTACGTAAGAATATGTAACGTATATGAGTCAGGTAACACGACGTATTATGGGTCAGGTAACACAACGTATTATGGGTCAGGTAACACAACGGATTATGGGTTAGGTAAAACGACGTATTATGGGTCAGGTAACAAAGCATTATGGTCAGGTAAACATGACTTATTATGGATCAGGTAACAACGCATTATGGGTCAGGTACAACAGTATTATGGGTCAGGTAACAACGCATTATGGGTCAGGTAACTCAGGGGCCATGCAGAAATGAGTGCAGAGGATTTATAGCACAGATAATGGCGCGAAACAACGACGTTTTGCCCCGATCAGTCACAGTTTTACATAGTTCGGCGTGAACTTAGGGACATGCCTCCGACCTCAAATTTCACTTGCATACTTTGGTGAAGAATGTTTTGGACACATGTTTCATAGACACACATAAGACTTAAGGTTATATTAGGGTGTTGATAAGGTTCTTTAAGCTCTTAAGTTCAGATATCACACGAAGTTGATAGGGTTCTTTAAGTTCTTAAGTTCAGATATCACACGAATGATGTTTAAAGTGAATGTTTATTTATTTATTTGATTGGTGTTTTACGCCGTACTCAAGAATTTAAGTGAGTGTAGATGAGCTTGTGCACATATAAATGGCAAATCTGTAGAGATTTCGAAGAGGTTCCATTTCGACCTTTTGTTCTGACGAGTCACGGTAATGATGCAGTAGTAAAAACGGTAGTAAATTTTGAAATTCGGTAACATACCATTTAAGCATATTGTAAGACGGTTTATTTATTTATGTGTTTGATTGGTGTTTTAGGCCGTAATCTAGAATGTTCCACCTATACGACGGCGGCAAGCTTAATAGTGGTGAGAAACCATCCCACGGAAGGGAAGGCAGTATGAGTTGGACTTGAACTCACAGCGACTGCATTGGTGAGAGATTGTTGGATCATTTCGCCGCATTGGAACGCTAACCACCTCGGCTACGGAGGCCCCTAGGGCAGTTTTATCAAATTTTTCTTTTAAAAGAGGAAGAGAACAAACATTTTCATGGAAAGCTTGTTTTTATGTCTTTTTTTCTCTTTTATTAGCTAATATTTCGATTGATGATAATATTTTATATGTACTGGTGTTACCACAGTTTCGAAGAGGAAGAAAAGTACGATAC
The DNA here is from genome assembly GCF_032854445.1 of Liolophura sinensis. Classification (NCBI taxonomy): domain Eukaryota; kingdom Metazoa; phylum Mollusca; class Polyplacophora; order Chitonida; family Chitonidae; genus Liolophura; species Liolophura sinensis. Next base: position 25,057,837 of record NC_088305.1, on the reverse strand, counting down.
ATGCTGCAAAATATACATATGAATAAATTATATTCATACTATACAGTTTGATATAACTGCATGTGATAAACAATTGCATTTAAATTTAAAATTTCAGTTAGTTAGTTTGTCATGCAAGAACCATGATAGGCTAACTGTAACGGCATTCTCGGGACTTAGTCCCGTAATCGACAGCCGTAGTAGGAAGTGACATTTATTTTAGTAAGGCTTTAAACACCAAACAAAACCAATCACTGGGATCAAGAGGTTTCAGGTTCTCCATCATGCATCCTGGCATTCGTTTGGGAGGACACCGGGCATGTTGGGAGGACCCGGGCATTGTTTGGGAGGACACCGGGCATTGTTTGAGAGGACACCGGGCATTGTTGGGAGGGACACCGGGCATTGTTTGGAAGGACACCGGGCATTGTTTAGGAGGACATATCTTCAGCTAGTGCAAGCTCTGACAACAATATTTAAATGGCCAGAAGACCCATGCGTCTTTTTCTGTAAACATTAAACACTGTATAAGCCGCCTATGTACATCTCGTCATCTGACTGAATTCTTCTTTCGTAGAAGATGCACTAAATAATTAAATGTGGAATATATCTTTTCTTTATGTCGGTGAAGGTAGCTCAGCTAGGACTGGACCTACGTACGAAACGTAGGGCATAGCTTCGCTTATATACACATCGACGAGGACATTTTCATTCACTTCGACGAGGACATTTTTATTAAAAACAACAGCCTCGAACCCTACCTTATTTCATGTAGTTTGCTATCCACGGACTCTCTGAGTTCTGGGATAAAGTTTTCGCGGCTTGTCGCTCTGCCGGGAGTTTGAATTACCAAGATGGTGGACGTTAGTTTGCTCGATTCAAAGTTTAAACTGCTGGATTGCTGTTGAAAGCTGGTTTACCGATGTCGGCTTTGACATGTTTCAGGTTCGTTCGACTAAGAGAATCGGTGGATAGCAAAATAAGGTAGGGTTCGAGCTGTTTTTTCTTTTTTTAATGAAATTGTCCTCGTCGAAGTCTGTATAACCGAAGCTGGGCTCCACGTTTCGTACGTAGATCAGTCTAGTTGACACAGGTGAAAGACGTTACACTGCTCTGCTCACTAGTAAGTGCGCTGTGAAAAGCGATTTTCTACAAGATGCCCTTTGCTCGGCAAGGGGCGCCTTGCGTGAACAACGCCGTGACCTCATTACTCGAGGCTCTATATAAGGGT